>NC_068366.1:66103797-66203797 GCF_020536995.1 Dreissena polymorpha
ACACAAATGGTAAAAATCAATGAAAAGAAAATGAAAGCATCAGAAGAAATTGATTTTTTGATTTCCTTTAGTTTATAACCAGTTTTGCTATGTTTGCGTCATAAATAGTGTGAAAATAAAGACAAACACATTATGCATGTCACAGACTGGTGATCAATAGTCATATTAGTGCTAGTATGCCGTCTATCCACTCTGTCGTCTATATTAGTACGTCAATATTTGTCTTTATGGTGTCGTCTACATGTTATTTTTGTATTTATAACGTCTCTAAGAATCCCTTGTCAGCTTTTAGCTGGAAATTCCTGTATATTAGAATGAATTGTTTCGTCAATAACAGCCATACACAAGCATTAATGATAAAAAGTCGTGAAAGCGCTTTATCCCGTGTGAACTAGTTAATTTGATTTTCAGTTGACACATGATGTTTTGCTATATTTCGTGTCAGGAATAGGTATTTAAAGTTGCCTGTTCCGTAAGCACTCTAAGATTGACGTAGGTTGAGATGAAATATTACAAATAATCAAAAGATCTTATGTGTATTTCGTGTTTTGTTTATGCTTTATATAATATTTTAATTATTTGAGACCTTTTGTAATCTACAAGAACTGATATTTAAAGAGTTGCGTCATGGACATGCAATTTAAACGTTTGCAACATGGTGGCCAAGTTACTGAGCTTTTAACCAATTTGTTTGAGTCGATATGGACTGCATGTGTTCGTCATTTGTATATTTATCTCATCTTTTTTTTCAAGGATATCAAGACTGTTTTTGTATAAATCGACTGTATGATACATTTCTTGACTCACAGCATTAATATTTATTAAGAAAAAAATGCATTTTTACACTCTCAAACATTTTTAGTTTTCAAACGGGAACGTTAAGTGTTCCGTTTATTTTCGGTTCACGTGGTCTCTAAATATTTAATGGGATCGCATTATGTTACTTTACCATAAATGTGCGCTTATCAAAAATTATTTAAAAGCAATTGATTGTTTAATATTTACGGAGCCGATTGTCGTTCTTTAGGTGCTTGAAATCCGCCTATACTACCTGTATCAGTTTTTTGCACACGCAATTATGTAAATATTATATATTCAGGTTGTGGAATATAACAATTGTAATTAATACAACTAGAAATGGCGCGGCAGAGGCCGACGCGTATCCCCACGCCGCATGTTTGACCCAGGGGGCACCCAAGGGTTGGTAATGGGGCAATTCATAGTTGAGATTGAAAGTAGTGTCATAAGAGATGTTCAGTATCAATTGGAAGTAAATCGGTGAAGAAATGAAAAAGTTAATGTAAAATAACATTTTAATAATAAAAAAGAGATGCGTTTGTCAGAAAAACAATGCCCGTTCCTGTGCCGCTTTGATTTATTTATTTTTTTTATATCATTTGGCAGGTTCATTACTTACCTCCCTTTAAAGCTTATTACTTCCCTTGGATAAAATCACGTAAAACTAGAGATGTGTTTGTGAGAAACACAATGTCCCTTCCAGCGCCGCTTTTATTTATTTATTTATTTTAATATCATTTGGCAGGTCCATTACTTACCTCCCGTTAAAGCTTATTACTTCCCTTAATTTTTTTTTGACCTTTGGCCTGGAAGGATGCGCCTTTGAACGTTCACTCTTGCATGAAACGAGCGGTATATAAAAACGGTATGATAATAATAATAATATGACCTTGACTTTGACCTTTCACCACTTAAAATGTGCAGCTCCATGAGACACACATGCATGCCAAATATCAAGTTGCTATCTTCAATATTGCAAAAGGTATGGCCAATGCACCATACCAGGGGCATAAAAATGAGTGAACATTCCAAATAGTGCAGGGTCGCAAATATGCTCATAGCTACCATGTGCGTAAGTTTCAAGGTTCTAGTGCTTATAGTGTAGGAGGAGATAGTGGCCAGGACGGACGGACAGACGGACGGACGGCGGAGATTACCACAATAATTATGGTTTTGAAATTCAAACTCTACACCAGTATCTGCCTACTATTTGTGTATCTAAACAGTACATCGGAGATAGAAAATAAATGGGGTCTTTTTCGCGCAAAATACAGTTATTTCATTGAAGAGAAATTTGCTCTGATGTTATCACGGAAATAAGATGCAGATGTTTTAACAGCTTCTTAAGTGTTTACTGTCCTCACGGGTGTTATACGGCCATTCAAAAACATTACGGAAATATTTATTGGCAATAGCTCTATATTGAACGTGTCTGTAATCAAAGACGAAAGAGAGCAGTCGGGGTTTACAGCAGCGACGGGAATAACAGGGTGACTGTAATCAAAGACTAGAAGACAAGATCGTCCTATGGGAATTAGGGCAGCGTTGGCGTAATAGAGTTGACGCATTTTTAACACTTTGCAATACATTTCATTGTATGTAATGCGATGATTTTTTTTGTTTTACATAAATGACATTAATTTTGTTCATTGAGCATATGCTCAATTGAAATCATGTTTAAATTTGTAAAAATAGAAATGATGATGGTAATTACATTGCATTTTGTTGTGTTTACTCCCAACGAACCTGAGTTGTTGTTCTTGTGTAAGCAATACAAGTATATCTTTTTATGCCGTTTAATCTGAAGATTGTATAAAACATATATTGCACCTAATTCAAATACAACATTCTGTATTTACATTCACGCATTTTGCCGGAAGTTTACACAGCAAGGGAATTAAATATTAAAACATGCAGTTGAATCAGAACAAACATATAAATTGAGCAGCATCGAGTAAAGCATAATTGTCGTCTGTGAACTTGGGATTTTTTTCATACAAGCCTGATCGGGCTTGCCCATCCCGAGTTACCAAATTCAGAGTAATTTATTATAAATGTAATTAAACTTAAATCGCATTTCGTTTAATTGTCTTACGCGTTTAACATTTACGAGGAAAAGCGCCAGTCTTATTTCTGTTCTCTGCAATTGATATGAAACAATAAAATGCTGTACGACGCTACTTCGCTCACATCTTTCTCTGGTTTAACATTGCATATATTTTATAATCTTTATCATAGAACCTAATATAATTACCCGATACTATTATCAAATAGCGAATGTGACGCAGCACCAAACCCTTCATCATTTAAATTGCTTGCCCTAATGCCATTTTTTCTATGACTGTTTCTTATGTTCACTTACACATCTGATCCTCGATCCTAATATTTTTGGGTTGTTTAATACACGTTTCTTACCACGCTGTGCCTTCTAGCATCATGAATAATTCTCCATTAATTTTAAATTCTGTGTCATCATAACTCATACGTCTTTGACAAGGATGTCAGCTTTTTGTAAGCTGTTATTTTAATACGATTTGAACTTATAATATAAGGTGACTCAATTCGTTTTTGGTCGAGTATCCCTCCCAAATGTAACGATATCTCAACCGATGGTATGACTTGATGGGGTTATCGAATGACAAAATGAAAGGCCATGTATGACTGGATACTCTTACATTAAATGTTTTTATGCTTTCTTTGGCATTCTTCGCTAATGCCAATGAAATATGCACGCTCGACTAGAGATGAGAAATGTAATCGGTCAATATAACGGGTTTGGAATCGAATATACTCATTAGGATGGCAACCATGCAGGTTCTATTCAAACGAATTAAATCCCTGATTCTCCCCAGTTTAGGATGGCAACCATGCAGGCTCCATGCAAAATAATGAAAGCCCTCATTCTCCGCAGTGGTTTATCAGATTATTTCGCTGTATATGCTTTATGAAATTTCATATCTAATAAAAACAACATAACGTGCATATTGCTTTCATTAGCATGTAACTTAACTAAGACCTATTTGCACCTATATTAAACAATATGTTTCACATGTTTGGTAGCATCGTTTTTACCTTGGTGAATTGAGCAGTACACATCTGAAAACTAAACAGCTATGGTACGTATAACAAATATTGCAATCGGTAAAATGCAGGCAGTAAAGAGAAATATAATGAGAAAAAGTTCATGTTTTAAAGGCGAAAAATGTTTTCCATACAAGTAGAAAGAAGTTTTACTTTCAACATTACTGTCACTATAAGGAATGTATATGGAAGTTGTTTTAAATCCTAGCATGCATTCATTTTCATACGAGAGTTGTAAGTATGAATCAAAATTATTTAACAGCTGGGTATACTACAGCATTTAATTAATATACACACACATGTGATTAGATGAATCACATCTAATGCGTATTATGGTTTCAATTAGCATAGTCCTGAAATAATTTAAGCTTTACTTCGAAAAGTAGTCATGGTCCAGGTTTTATTGAGACTACCGTGTTTAAAGATTTAAGCAAATATCGCATTAGCATATAGATATATCTGCGTTATTCTTATGTTCGACATTAATAGACCTATGTCTTTAACAATGCTATGTAGTGTAATAATCTGGAGGTTAAGTGTGCATATATATGTAGAACTTATTGTGTGTGGTTTTTTCGTTTTGATTTTCATATAAAATATGTATGTGTGTAAGTTTTAATTGGCAAGTGAGGCTTAAATGGTTGAAGTTTGTTGTTTGAAATTTAGTATGATTTTAGTATACAATTACATGTACATTCAATACATGTACATTGATTGTTTTTTCGCAGTGATTTGTCGTTCACCGCTGATTAACATGCTTGGAATTGATTTCGTTTTCCTCGCGATTTAACGTTATCCACGCATGTTACGACAATGAATGTCTTACGCTATGGTAGCGGCATTATTCCCATAACACAATAGCGGCTAATTGGCATGGCGCAGTGTTTAAATACGAGAACACTTCTTAGACAATTACGGTAATAAATAACATAACTATCATAGAAAAGCGAAATAAAGCGCACTTATAGACACCTAGTTGGAAGAAAGGATCAATGTACTTTTCGATAAATTGACAACTACTTCACAAACTTCACATGGATTCGTATTCGTATGCTTTATCTTTTTGTGGATACATCGGCAAGTCGATCCTTCATTCCCATCGATAATTGTTCTAATTGTTGTGTCCTTGCCATATATAAAGAACAACATGTTATAACAAGGTGCGTCTCGTACTGGTGCAGCTGAAGTTCACTATGTGATTATTTCGTATTTTGTATACATGTATATAAAGACCAAATGTACGATGATAGTTCCCAGTTGAAAGCGTTTTCAATATTACATTGGACAACGTCTGGAAATAGATCGTAAACATAAGCTAATAACATTATTTGAAACCGTGAGCGGGTCACAACTTTTGCATTTAGTTTGTAATTTTCAATACCCTGGGTCAATCCAGTAGTAGTTGTCTCTAGGGGAGATCTAGAGTACGCTCCCTTGGTGAAGATCGAACCCATGACCTCTCGGTCGCTAGATGTACACCATATCCACTACCGTGTAAGGTTTCAATTCATCGAGAACGTATAATCATTAAATACATTAACACCTACCTTTTATAGCAATTTTATTTATTTTTTTCATTTGAAACACTAGGCCTTGACATTTCATTATTATTATTAATAAAATTTAAAAAAAGAAGTATATTCGTGGTTCTGTATTGCTTGTAATTAGGAAAAATAATCTTCATGTGGTTCATGACTACACAATTTAAGAAAGCACGGTCAGAGACGCTTGAGTCGATACAGTCTATGTTAATATTTTTTAATGATCCCTTATATTAATATTATATTAACGGTTAATACGAAATAATAATAATTTGTTCAGGTTAATGAAAAAACACGTTGTTCATTTACGAGAAACAAGAACAATATTTACAGACTAATTTTTTAACACAAGCAACATAATACTAGTCATCCTTTGCTCGTTTATCTTACAAATGCGCGATAATGTTCTTTTGCAACATAAATGCGTCCGCAATCAATATTCTCTTCAGTTAAGATGTCGTCCACCACTTAGTAAATATCCGATTCCTTTAGGAGAGAGAAGCGTCGGTTATTACTTAATAGCAGCTGAGTACCTTACACAGTATGTGAAATCTAAGAAGGCATCTTACAAAAAGAAACAATTAACATATGTGTTCACAGATTCACCGTAAGAGGCATTCGTCCCATGTATGACTTGATTGCTTTAAACGCATAACTCTATCATTGATTTGCACCTTTTTAAAACACAATATGATAAATATGCCTGAATTAAATGAGACATACGACATATATTACGCCCGTGTAATCAATTTTGTGTGAAATATGTTACGTTGATGTTAATGTCATTATTCATAATTGCAAACTTAACATTTTCGAAGCTGCCTCAAGGTCCAATGTTCGACTTGCTGGTTAGTTATAAGAATTATGTGTTTGTCGTAAAACAAAAATTAATATTTGAAAGTTTATTTTAAGTTGTGTAATTTTATTAGGATAAAACAAGGTAATGTGTTCAGTATAACACTAGAACTAGTACAAACCACTGAGGATCTCCTCGCATTATACTCACCTCACAGTCTGCTGCAAACGTCAACGTTTTTAGCTTACTGGTCGATCAGTGTGATGATAGGGGGCCCTCTGTATAAGTTTTATTCCTTTTATTATACCCAAAGCGTAAAGTTTCTATTCAAAAGTCGCACGATTCACATTCTATCCTTTTCTAATACAATTTGTTAGAGTTTTATAAAACCAATTTATTGTATCATGTGGATTACCGCGTATAACCATTGAAACAAACTGAAAAATAAATTGAAACATAACTTCTTCGACGCCGTCATCGCCAGAAAGAAACGATTATTGAAAGGTTCCCACTGGTCATTTGTTGATGTAGACGTTAATTACTCGGTTGCTCAGTCAACCAAATTAGCATTATTATATCATTTAACTACACAGATATAGCGTAGGTGTTTTGACAAAAGATTATATAAAGGAATAGAAAGCCGTGTAACTATTTTTTTACGTATGTAAACCACAGAAGATAATATGCGTTCAGTCATACAAGTAAATCACCTGAGGTCAAAATGAATATCTTTATTAATTAGATTAATTTCCCTTTCTATTTGCCCTAATTTTTTATTAGTAGTATAATTGTGTTTGGAAATTATGCGACACAGCATAATAAGTTTATTCTATTACATATGGAAACCATATTACCTTCACTTATTGGAGTAAACTTAAAGCACACGTGTCAGATCTCGGAAAAATATCTTTTATCAGTAAAAGAATATAAAAAACTGTACATGCTTAATCTTTATGTTTTAGAGTTCGTTTTGAGATATGAATCGAAATTATAAGCACGTGTATATAGTTATGTACGCTACTGTAATTGATTTATAACTGATCGTGATTCTTAAGTTTCCAGTAATTTGACATTAATTATATTGAAATGAATGTGGGTATATCGGAGGGAGTGTTTCGCTAAACCTGTAACACGTGGTTTTAAAATTGAATTGCAGTACAAAACATCTGTTTTCACACCAGCTTGCGGCTTTTTGTTTTTATCGGTACATTTTAACGATTATGGATTAACAGATGGTCATCGTAGTTTCATTAATTATTCATGTACATGAATGATTTATAGCACAGAGTAAAATACCGATGTAATGCACCAAATAAAATAAAAATAAAATAAAAATAATGTTATATTTATTTATATATATTTATATATTTATTTATATATATTTATATATATATATTTATATATATATTTATTTATTCATTCATTTATATATTATTATCGTTTTTTTATTTATTTTTTGGTCATCATTACCATCATCATGATTATCCTGATTATCATGATGATTATCATGGTCATCACCATCATCATCACCGCCATCGCCATCAGCAGCAGCATTAGCATCATCATCATTAACATAATCATCAAAATCATGCATTTAATAATGTTTCATCTTTTTTTCCTCAAGAAAAACATTAGTTCATACAATACACTATCAATCTTTGTATAAATCCGTCATACAAAAATATATTCCAACAGTCAGTCAATCAGTTAATACATCTGCTATTTACTCATTAAGTAAGTCATTAAATTCCTTCAGCATTAAATCTTATAGTATACTCAGTAAGCAGTATCACTCAGTTTCTCTATGTTATTGCAGCCTTAGTTGAAATCGAATTACAACTGCTCAGATTGTGTAAGACTTTTGTCCTGCATTCATGGTATAAAATATCAGGAGGTTATTTATAAAATAATATGGAATTTTGCATATTCGTTCTATTTGAATTTGTAAATGCCATTGACCACCTCTCTAATATATGTTCATATATATTATATTATATATGTTCAATCTTCCGTGAGTGTTAAAACGCACTTTCCTAAAAGCTCTTCGGACAATGGAGAAGTCATTGTTATATTAATTAATCGGTGTAATTCAATTATCGGCGACATCTGACAATATATCTCCGTCACAAAAATTTACCTACCTAACAATATGTTATGCACGATCAAAAAATGGATATCTGCTTTTAGCCATTATCGTAAATGCACCAATTGCGTGCGATGAAATATGAAGGCTATTGTATAGGATATAATTTTCTTAAAAACGTGTTTACGTGTGGAATGGATTTTTTCGTTTGCCTCTTATTGTTGCTACACAAAGGGGTTCCCGTGTACTGTAAGTAAACAAATTTAAAATTTAAACCTTATCAACATAAATACATATTTTTAAGGGATATCATGAGTTGTAAGATGAAAAATGGCTATTTAATTTATTAAAAGTTAATGTCATTTATTTAAATTGAGTTTCGATTAAAATGCTCGTTTAGATCAACTGTATAGCTCGACGTTTCAAACCATAATACACTTCTAAATGAAAAACAAAAAATGTCATATTATACGGATCGAATGGTTGTAGTTTATTGCAATGTCACTTACGTTTAACGGATGCCCAGTTATTATGTTTTGCATGGTATTAAATTCAAATCGTACGTTCAATTGTTGTACATGAATGCGCATCTACATACTTAATGTATGTGTATATGATATTTTCGTTCAATTCCCATATGTTAAAATAATGCAATCAAGCTAAATTTAATTTCAACAGGTATTAAAAATTAAATAAATACAACGAATTGCAAAAATGCAAATATGTTAGTTTAATTTTACGTTATTGCTTTTACTATTTATATTTCAAAGTAATTGCGATATTTGGTATTCTTTTTATAATGAGAGACTGAGAGTGTTAATTTAATTTAAACCTATTTATTTTAGCTCGATTGCATCGAAAGCCTTAGGCTTATATTAACGCTTTCGAGTCCGTTTCCTGGGCTTAGAACCAGTACTTGGTGTCGTTGGGGGACTTCTAAAGAACGCTCCCACGGTGGGGATCGAACCCGTAACCTCCCGGTCGCTAGGCGGACACCATATCCATTACACCACGGCGACATTAAGATTGTTGAGAGTGTTGTGTTGGTCTGATTAGACTATATATCATCGACCCTGTCATTTCCTTACGTAGGTTTTGTCGCATTTCGTATTTTATCGATTCATAATGGTTCTTTATTATTTCCTTACTACTTAAAAGTTTAATCCTTGGACAAGTGTAACACTGTAAATCAAACTATATACTGCACACGAATACGTTTAATCAATAATGTATCAAAATCAAAGCGGCCAAGTCCGTATGTCGTTAGAACAATTAATTATAGATTAAAAAAAAATCGTATACAAGCTAATTAAAAGATCACTGCGCTCATTTCGCAATGTTAACATTCAGTATAACAGATCTAAAAGTCATGATTCCTGGTCAAAATCTATATGAAATTAATCCTCTGTCTGTGCCTGCCGTGCATGGTCTACATCGTACAGTGTTTATTCCAGCTCTACAAATTAAGCAAGGCACTGACATTCGTATCCGAGAACTCGCTAGGCAGACAGTGATTAAAAACAGCTCAGTGGAATTTGTGTTTTGATAAAGAAGTATTTGTTTGTTACTGTTTTTGCTTGTTGTTCTTTTGTGGGTTTGTTTTTAAAGAAAACGCAAACAACGTATTCATTTGAAAGAAAACATAATATGCACACTTAGGGAAGGAAAAGAAATGTGCATTCTTATCAAAGATAAAAATTTTTGCACGAAATCGGAAATTCGAAAATGAATTCTCATGAAAAAAGACAAAACATATAAATCTGCAATAACATTGTACTCTTTATTTAAGCTTTACCAGAATCTTCGTTATCACCTGCTTAATTCTGTACATTATTTCAGTTTCTTCATAAAACGCATTATTTAAAGAAATTTTAAAAGCGAGTACTAAACATACAATTAAAGGCTTGATATTTCTTATCAAAACAATTCATCCGCGTGCTTTGAAGTATGCGAGCCGTATAATTTTCTTTAATTTCCTTCATTTTAACATGTATTAAAACGGAGCTTATGTCTTTGTTTGCGTTTTTGCATTTTGAAATTATGACGTCGTCGTGTGGATAACGTAAAAATTAAACGCATTTTGATTTTTCAGTCCGTTATATATATAGGTCAATATTGAACATTATTTGGGCCGTACTCTGTGAAAATGGGGTTTAATGCATGTGTGGAAAGTGGCGTCCCAGATTAGTCTGTGCAGTCCGCACAGGCTATTCAGGGACGAAACTTTCACCTAAATTGTTTTTTGATAAGAAGAGACTGTCTTTAAACAGAAAGTGTTAAACGAAAGTGTCGTCCCTGATTAACCCGTTAATGCCTAGCGTCCTGAAAAAAAGGACTTTGCAAACAGCGTAGACCCAGATGAGACGCCGTATGATGCGGCGTCTCATCAGGGTCTACACTGTTTGCTTAAACGAAATTCTGTAAGACATATTTTAAAAATAGAAATAAATATACCAGACATCCCTTATTTTGAAAATAACTTGATCCAATTTAGAAGAATGGGAGAGTCAACGAGGCATACATGGGTTAACCTGCGAGGCTTATCTGGGACGACACTTTATGCACATGTGTTAACTCTTTCAGTGCGGAAACCGAATTTTGAAGGCCTTTGCAAACAGTTTGGATCCAGATGAGACGCCACAGAACGTGGCGTCTCGTCAGGATCCAAACTGTTTGCTATTCTGATAGTATTCTTTGGAAAAAAAAATATCTAAGAAATGCTAATTTTAGAAATTTAGCAGACGACATTTTAGCAGACGATAAATTTCCCAGCATGCAAAGGGTTAAACGGCCTTTTTACAGAGCACGGCTCTTATGTAGAAGCATTGGTTAGAAACACCGCGTGCTAGTTTAAAAACAATAGTGATAAACGAACTCCTCAAACAAACACACAAACACAGTTGCAAATACGTATACGAATACATAAAAGCAAATGAACTAAGTGCATTAGAAGAATAATGAGTATTTTAGTTTATCGTTATTTCTGCTCTGTTTGCGCTTACAGTTGAAAGGGAATAAAGAAAGAAGCACATTATGCCTCTCCTAGACTGGTATATAATAGCTGTTTCACCGTATAAATAAAGTCGTTATTCTGCTAATATGTCGCATCTTTACTTAACAGTCTATTATGTTACTTCAATATTTGCTATTGATGGCCATCTACATTTTATTTCTCTTTTTGTAACTTACTTAAGCATCATTTCTCAGCTCTTTTGCTGGGGATGACAACACATGTTTGCTAATATCTTTTTGTTTCGCCTTTAATAGCGCCATAAACAATCATCTATGTCGATCCTTTCTCACTATATCCTATCTGTACACGTTAATTTGATTTTCAGAAGGAAAACGGTGTTTGCTATGTTTTGTGTCAGGAAGAGATATAGCTATTTAAAGTCGGCTTATTCCTTTGACATGCTAATATTCTATGGAACTAAAGCAACTTGAACCGGTTACCGATTTAATAAAAACAAATGTTATTTATGGTCGGTTTGTTACACCTCAATATAAAGAAGTGAAACTCCAGCTGCTGAAGCAGTATTAAATTTCATTAAAAACAATTAGTTGGTCCTTTATTTAAGGCAAGTGACCGATTGCCCAAACAGTACAAAACAGCACAAAACAGCACGATACAGCACAATACAAACCAACATAAACACAAAATATTAATAAAGCTGGGGTCACCGCCTTGGAACGGTCAATGCAAAGCATTGGGGGTTTAAACCTGGTTATAGAGCGCTCAACCTCACACTTGGCCCAGCAATATTCATAATACATTTAAGTGTAAATAAAATTTAACGTCATATCATTGTAACTCAAATTAAACAATAATAAAAAGGAATTAAAACGCATTCAATTTAACTAATATTTAATTACTCAATTGCATTGAAGATACAAGAGTAACAAAATTACAACTTTTTGACGAACGATCAAATAAAACTATTAACAATTGTCAACTACATTCCTTCTTTATAGAAAAGATTTGAGAATATAGAATCATAGAGTTAATATCTCAGATAATCATCTAGCAAATTTATTTCTTAGGTTATGATACAAAAAGCCTTGTTTTAGCAATTTTTTAGTTAATATTAGATTACGATCATTAAAATCTTTAATACACGAACATGCTCTGGCATAACGTACCAACTGCGAAATGTAAATACCATAGGAAGGTCCTTTAGGGATGTTGCCATCTAGAAACGGAAAATTCACAATTTCAAAGTTAAAATCGTCCCGTTAGTCGTATAAACTAGTTTTGATTAAATTATTATTTATAGTTAAATGTAAGTCTAAATACGCAGCGTCTGTATTGGATATACACGATCTATTTAAGACTAGTTCTTTTGGGAAGATTTTGTGAATATATTGTTAAAATAATGGATTATCTAAATTAAGTATGTCATCAATGTAACTTCTAGTAAGGTTAAAACAATTAATCAAATCTATTTGCTTAGTTTTAGATAATTCTAACATACATTCGCTTTCATAACAATATAAAAAAAAGGTCAGCTATAAGTGGCGCACAATTAGTACCCATAGGAACGCCAATAGTTTGTTTAAATATTTTACCATTAAATTCAACAAACAAGTTATCCAAAAGAAAAGTAAGTGCTGCACAAAAGTCAAGACCAGTCCAATTGATGTAATTATCTAATATCTGATTAGTTAAAAAAGCTGTTTTAGTGTTTAAAGCTAGATACAAACATTTCTCTCTAGCAAAAGTTTTTTTCAATCAAAGAAACAAGTTTGGATTTTATTAAAGCGTGAGGAAGCGTTGTATATAGTGTCGAAAAATCATAAGTACTTTCCTGTGACACCTTATATTTTTTATTTTCAATTTTATCAATAACTTCTAAGGTGTTTTTTTATTGACCAAAATAGGTTAATATTACTATTTTCATAAACTTTATTACAAAATTTAGCTATATGATATCTAATAGCACTCAATGCAGATGTAAGATACACTGATAATTGTTTGGTGGTACAAGACACTGAATAAGCAATAAAACGACTTTTATATGGCGTCTTATGTAATTTAGGTATCCAGTAAAGTGATGGCAATTTCTTGTCAGTAATATTGACTATTACATTTAACTTTATGCATTGGGCAATATGGTCGGTAATAATTTCATTAGGTAGCTTATTGTACTCACAATATGATGTAGTTTGTGAAAGTTCTTGTGAAATAGTTTGAACATAAAACACTCGTCATATTATGATAACATTATTAGCAGCCTTATCAGCAGGAACTAAGACGAATTTAGATTTTAAGTCTTCAAGCAATTTACAGAGATTTTGTTTATTAAATTTAGGTGAATGTGGTAGGGCTAAAGGATGTGTATCATAAAAACATATTTTATTCATGGCCATACTAAATATTTTTGTTTTCCAATCATTGAGTGCATTAATTTCAGCATTTTCCTTCCTGCACCATTTAGTGCAATAATCATGTAAGGATGTTACGATATTCTTAATGCAGTCATCAAAATCAACAGGAATAGGCAGTCTGTACTTAGGGCCTCTGTGTAGCAAATTTCTAAGGTTTTTATTTTGAATAAAATTAAGGTCCCCAGTAATAACATGTCCAACTGGACCATATATATATTTAGAACTAGTACAGTCACATAATGTAGGACAATTTCTTATTACATTTATATCTGTGGAAATAGAATTATAATTAAAAACGATACTTCTTACAGGTTTACTATATTTGTAGCAAATAAGTGGTGATTCAGTATTGCGGAAATAAGGGGGAATCAACCGACGTACATTTTTATCATTGAATATTTTAGGAAGGTCAATTAAATCAAGACCTTTGTTACAAAACTCAATTTTGATACGATTTCTAGTTTTGTTAAGTACATTTTCAATAAAAGGTTTAAGATAGTAGTCAGCGAAAGATTCAATAATACAAGCACATTCATATAGAGGGTCAGATTGAAGTAAAATAAGTTTACATTCCTTATCAATATGCGCCAACGAAGAAACAGAAAGAGAGCAAAGTGCACTTAGTAATTTATGTTTACCCCCATTTTGTAATACTGTGTAGCAATCATTTAAAGAAAGCAGACGTTTAAATTTACGCCTTAAGTTACCATTTTTCCTAATGCTATGTGAACGTTTATTTCTTAGACGTTTACTAAACAGAGAAAATGAATTAATCGATTTATTTTTAGAAATTGTTCCAACATTTAGAATATTATCATTTAATCCAAGTGGGTAAGCTGATTGCAAACGTTTAATCCATTCAAATTCTGACATGCACCTTGCTTTTAATTGGCACTGACTTGAAGTACTATTATTAAAAATAAGTTGCTCCACAGGTTGAATTGAAATATTTGTAACGCTATGACCTGTTTTATTAAAGTGCTGGTAAATGAAGTTATAAAATGTATTGTTATTTTTAATTTAAACAAGAAATATCTTTAAAAAGATATACGGCGTTGATTGTGGTTGGAGTTTATGGAAGGTAAAGATTTAAATGAATGAGATCAAGAATAGCTAATATCTTTTTATGTGCAGTTTTTAGCTGCATCAAACGGCTTATTTTACATTATTACATATTGCTGGTCATAAACCTATAGATACAAAACAGAAAACCAAAGTCAAACGGCCACACGCGAAGTCTCCGTACATATTTTAAATATGTATACGCGCGTTCTTCGAACAAACCTGTTTGAGTGGTTTTATCGGGCATTGCTACGTGTATTTGATTCGATTATTAACAGTATCGAGAATCATCGCGCTCACACTTAATACATCAGTCATATGATGCAATAATACATTAGTAAATATGATGGAATAATACTTGTTAATTAATTAAAAATGATATTTATCATGTTATTGTTGAAAACACATTAAGAATCTATTATTGACATGCCATAAAATAATATCGCTGGATATCTTCATTGACCATCTTTCTGGTAAAGAAAATTCCAGTTCACCTAGTTCACGCTTTAGCGTCTTTTTATATAACTATTATGTTACTGACCGCGAACTCCGATCAGCACATATGGACCTGTATATAAACTCTGACATTCAAACACACTAACCGCGAACTGACCCCTTATACCTCGCGGGTTGCATTAAAGTGAGGCATCGCTTCCACTGCTCTTTATACTTTTACATATAACATGTTGACAGGAATATGGAAGTCAGTACTAAATATGAGAACATGGCCCTTAAATACACAACGTTTTCGCGCTGGAAATCCTCTGAAAATAAAAGGTGCACGCACAAACTGTATTGATGTCGAGATTGAGTGTAAAACTGTTATATCTATTAAGCCCTTTAATTAGAGATAAAACTGTTTCATGCTGAACACGCAGTAAAACAGTGTAACAAAGACGCGGACATGTTTCCAATGTTCTAGTGGTATTATCAAATCAGCCAATGCAGTCAATGAAGTGTATTCATCTGTACTTGGCCGCGGGAAGTTTTATTTGAATTCTATTGGACGCTAACAAAGGTCAGGCCAAGGTGAAAAGCTGGCGTATACAGCTAACGCCGAAAAAAAATGTTCCCTAAAACGTGTTTTAAGTGATCTACCCGTCTGCCCAACGTATTGCGCACCACAACAGGGTACATTTCAAGTAATAACATAAACCACATGCATAGAATTTCATGAGACATCGGATTTAATGTTAACTGAAAATGTGCGGTTATTAACCGATGAAAGAATAAAAGAGGACATATTTAAAAACTTGCAACATAAACACTTCCTGGAGTTGCACTTATTTGTCAATTAATTTATAAATTTTGTGATCCATAAAAGTTGATATTTTAACTTTTGTGTAAAGTTTATGTAATTAAATTGATGTGCGATGTGTTTTCTATGTAAGGGAGCATTCAAACCTTGTAACAATTCAATCAAGTGGAGATGGAACTTATTGTGTTGATGTTCCGGAAACTTAATTATCCTTTAAATATCAAATTTTCTCACTGAAATCAGTCGATTTTCAAGAATTTTCTTGTAAAATCTACGTAATGAGCAATGCCTTGACTCGCGCCATGGTACATGTATTCAGAAAATATGCCTTTCGGACTCGCCTTAACAACCGGTTAATTACTATGTTTCAACTCAAACGGAAAAGCTTAATTAAATAAACTTGTGTTTTCTAAATACTTTAACTGATCCATATTGACCTATTTGCTATATGTGTACGCTAATTATAACTAATTTAGTGTCTATTTGTCCCTGGATGTTTAAGGAGCAAATGGTCGATATTGATTTTCTCGGATAGCTGTGAATCTCTTAACTAGTTGTGTTAAAATGGTCGAATAAAACGTAATATGTAAATTTTATATTGAACGCATGAAAGTAAAGAATACAATTAATGTTTTTATATTGCATTATTATCGTCATCATATTTAGCGTCATTATCAGTATAACCATATTTTACATCGAATATATACGGAATATTACGCTAGTCAATTGTTCCAAGAGTTTGTATCACTCGAGTGGCTTGTGTGATGACGTACCACACGAGAGGCGGAGCCTCGAGTGTGATGCGAAATAGCACAAGCCACGAGGGTGATACAAACTCTTGGAACAATTGACTAGCGTAATATTCCTTTTATTATATTCAACAACTAACGAAAACAGTTAACATATGTATTTTTTACTTTAACAAAACTGACAAAACAATGACAAAAACGGTACGCCATAGTTTATGTCTTCACACAACTAAGCTCAAAACACAACTCGTTTTGCATTGGGCAAGACTTGCGATCAGTTAATTGACAACATACATCAACGAATATATCATATTCGTACTATATAACAATCAATTACTATCGTAAAATAACATGACAGTACACATTTTGATCTATAAATTTTATAATACAGTATGACTATGATTTGTAAACATCACTTCTATTCTTATATCCTTTATTGGTGTTTTCAAGGCCAGGGTAAAAACCAGAGATAAAAATTCATCAGAAGCCCAATGTTAAATAACTCTGGAAAACTGTACCCGAAAACAACCAATATTAACATGTAACTGTGAACATCATGTAACACAAACATAACGTGTCATCTTAGCCAACTTATAAATGCGGTTCGAATTTTACAAAAGTAAAAGTTTACTGATCGAAATCTAGTGTAGAACTGACCAAACAATGGACACCCGTGCACATTCCCGCCTATGTCCAACTGAGTGACCATCACTCACGTGACAACCACACGCATGAACAAACCGCACATATACCTGTTTTGTGCGGTGCGTTGTGTTTAGACATAAGTCTGTGCTATACTCCGTAACGCACAGAACTGAAAAGTCTTCACACAACTAAGCACAAAACGCAACTCGTTTTGCATTGGGCAAGACTTGCGATAGAACAAAAACAAAGCATAGTAAGGTTTTAAATTCGAACTATAAATCAATTATAATTTCAATTGTCTAGTGATAAAAAGCCATTTTCTAGAGAATCATCAATGTACCCAGCTTTAGCCCTATCAGACTTTCATCGATCATGTCGCTTCAAACATCTCTCAAACACGCCCTCAGCGCTAGCTGGTCTAAATAATTACATATATATAACCAATAACTGGTTTGAACAAAAAATCATTTGATTCATTTGACCAATTTGCTAATTACATATTTGTTAATAAAACGCCATATGGGAATTTGTAGTTGTACATTTTGCAATTATAATATCCGAACCATTCGTATACATGCCAGTATAATAATGGCGTACATTAATAACAAAGTGATCAGATTTCAATTGTAGGTCATTACAACGAAACTCACTTAATTTGTTAATATGCATGATACATGTACATGCATAACCCAAAAATGATCAATCAATGAAAACAGTGGAATCTCCTTTTATCAAACACAATGTACTTAAGTATTAACTTAGCCATTCTGTCCGCCATCTAATCTCTTCGAAGCCCATGCAAGCCCCAGCCCTCTAATCGCTCCTTCAGAGTACCTCTCAAAACATTTCCTGTCAAACATATGTTCTATACATTAATAACTGTATTGTGATATGCATCTTAACGCTATCTTATTTAATGATAATCTAGTGTTACCAAAACAACCTGGAATCATACAGTCTCTTCCAAACTTTTTGCAATATTTCACAATATCTCTAAAATGTCCGTATGACAAATCAACATTAGCCAATAAGGCGAACTGCCCCTTTTTGGGACAACAAGGATGCATTTTGCTTTCATCGATATCATCTTATTGATACAGATTGATACCAACCTAGTTTCTAAACTAACCAGTTTACATTGTTTCCCCATATTGAACTAAGGCACCCACTGCCTCTTTTCATTGAATCCAGTATCGCGAATTAAAATTTCTGCATTTATTGTTTATATGCGATGCGAATCTATCAACTGAATGATTTGCATATGGGCATCTAATGCTATACCATAGCATTATTTTATCCGCCAATCGTTGTGGAATCTATTCCGGATAAAATGCTATATTATTTTTGTATCACAACATATTTAAATCTAACGCTATTTCTTTTGACTACCATTCAGTAATATAGATTTTACATTTTATTGTATGAATACACTTTGATGTACGAATTTGGAAAGCATTTAAAACATTCCATATGACATAACATCCGGGGACCATAGCATACTCTCTGCTCTCTTCATGGAGCATCTCTGCTCACTTCCGGGAGCAATCTACTGGGCTCTATGTCCAATCCCGGGGACCATAGCATACAATTTCTGCTCACTTCCGGGAGCAATCTACTGGGCTGTATGTCCACTTCCGGGGACCATAGCCAACTCTTTCTGCTCACTTCCAGGAGCAATAACATACCTTTTCTAGCCGTATGCAAGGCATTTTCTTGATCATAAGAAATCTAACGTCATGTTGAACGACGGAATACTTATCCGGTTTATCTTGAAAACCAACTTCCGGTGGCTTAATGTATTGATTTCATGTTAAATCACAATATGCATTACCTGTTTCGTTTATAAAAACACTGTCAGTGTACCTCCTTGATTTTAACAGTGTAATATAGTAATCACATCCAGGAATAACTTTTCTCTTTTCGTCAATAATCTGTTCACTTTCGGGAACAGGTTGCTCTTTTTATTAAGATCATGTGCATTCCAATTTTCTTATTTTCGGGTCTCAAAGACCATGAGTACATACCTTTACTCTCTTCGTCAATGGAATAAAACAAATTGAAAATAAATTTGCTTTTTTTATTTTTATGAAAATCGTTAGATTGACAGTCATTTCGCCTATATCTATATTAAAGCTACAACTTTCTATAAAACCTCCATAACTTGTGGTACTTGCATCAGCAAATATATTACACAAAAACAACTGATTGTGTTTGAAATCTTTTCCACCGTTGATTAACTGCCTAGTGCTTTCTTTCCATAATCTAAATTTGGAAATAGCTTGCAACGTGACAATAACGGGAGCTTTCCAACAAGCTCTGGTATTTATGCAATTGTATATATGCATTGTTATCACCAAACTTTATTTACAATCACACTCTGAAAGGAAAATATCTGCCCTACAAGACTAGCTATTAATGTATCTTTTGGTACTACTTTTTCTTTCGTTTGATAAATTAGATAGATCATCGAATCAATACTTTTTTCTAGCCTAGCTACTCAATTTTTAATTATGAAAAACTGCATTTTATGCATATCGATCACATGCTCGAGCCATTCTACTATCTGAGAAGGAATCAAAATACTTTTTCTTCAGCCAATTAACATCCAAACTCGTCTAGTCACTAGCATATAATGCTTTTTGACGATGCTGCGAAGCATCGTCTAAGTTATCATACCATGAACAAATTCTTCACAATGGCGACCTATGTAAAAGACCGAGCCAGTCCGATTGAGATAGCTCGATTTTTCCAATCGGCATACCTCGCTGATTATCATTGATAAAGGTAAAGGAAGCTCAGCTATAAAAAGGACAGCATATTCTGGGGAAAAGATTTAATAATAGTTTGGAAACGTTAATTTTAAATCAGTTATATTCAATCTATTATATGCTTATAGACCAATGAAACAACTATGCAATTTCTGTATTGTATTTGACATTGGTCGAGATTCAGTAAATAAATTGCGAATTAAAACGTGTATTATTAACTTTCAACGCGATCATTAGTGTAAAGAAAACGAATTATTTCGAACCTGCCATTTGTAAACGTTGTAGCGACTATTGTATATAAACAATATAATAGGAGTATCATATCTGTGAAACTCGCTCTTATGCATGCTATCTCATATTGCATATTTAATACATTTTTCAAACAGAAATTACATAAAGATAATCGACGTGTATTTTCTGTACCACTTATCTTTGAAAACGTTCTGTTACAGTAAAACTTTTGTGGGTTATAGCATTACATTTCAGCATATAAATTCGTGGAATGGATCAAGCTCCCCACGGGTACTACTTCCCCGTACACCCAATTTTTTTTCGTACCCTACATTTTTCGTACCAATTTTTTTTCGTATCCAATTTTTTTTCCTACCTAAATTTTTGCTCGTATCCATTTTTTTTCGTACCCAATTTTTTTTCTTACCCAAATTTTTTATCGTAACCAAATCTTTTTTCGCAGGCATTTTTTTGGCATATTTTTTGTATCCAAAATTTTCGTACCCATTTATTTTCCTACCGAAAATTTTCGTACTCACATACACAATTGTGGTGATGTAGATAAACTTAAATAGATGCTTTTATATCAATCCTTTTTAAAAGCATCGTTACACCAGTACTGTCAGTATTTTGATTCATGTTCTACACTGTGATGTATGCCATCATCACAAAAGCAAATAACTATTTTAAGTCAATTTGACATAAGAATGCTAGTACACCTCTTCTTAGTTTTAACGAGTTTTAGTAAATATATGATCGGCCGTTATCGTGCCAAATATAAGTTTATAACAACCTAACACTGCCTGCTATTCTCTTGATAGCTTTAACCACACCCTTCGTGAATGTATCAATATCATGATATTGATTCTTTAATATCGAAAGTAGAACAAATAAATAAATAATAATTTTAAATAGATCGAGGCCTCCCATTCTTATTAAATACGACTATAAACGTATTTAACGGGCGTATTATCAACATGATAAATGTCACGTCGGTTTTCAGTCTTCTTACCGACAAACTTCCGGTAACAATTATTTTTTATACTATGAATTTTATCTTTTTGATAAATTTCTTTACTATGATCCTTTTGATCAATTGCTCCTTTTATCTCTTTCTGTACGTTACCGTTTTCCGACGGAAAAGAAAACTTATAACCACAATTTACTACATCTAAAATATACAACTATCAGTAGCCTGCTACAGCTTGGCTTCATGGGCTTTCGTTCTTTTAACCGGCGAACTTCCGGCGTCAATTTCTATACTTTTGATCCTTTTGATCCAGTTTTATACGAAGATCCCTTTGATACATTGAGACAGATCTTTTTGTACTTAACCGTTTTCCGACGGAAAAAATAAACTTAAAACCGCCATTTACTACATCGAAAATGTACTTACTATCAGTAGTCTCCTGCTACTTAACCGCGTGGGCCTTCCTTCAACTTACCGGCGAACTATACTTTGATTCTTTTGATCAAGTTCGACGTTTTGATCTTTCTGTACGCTTCGTTTTCCGACGAACACTAAACTACCCATTTTCTGATAACGGAGTTCTATACATAATCAACTTTTCTTATTGTTCGAGCTGTTTGCTGAACATCCAGCTGCTCCTTTCCGATGACCCGTTTCGTCACATGCAAAACATAGTCCTGTGCGTCTCAATGGTAATTGAGTTTTAGCCCCTTGTGTTGCGATGTTCGATGAAGCTTCCGGCTTCTGATATGACCCGTAAAGAGCGCCGCGTGACGTTATGTTCCCGCCTTTTTATTTGTCATCGCCTCTACCTTGTATTTTTGCTGCAGATAACTTAACATCATCAGACTCGTAAAACATTTACACATATACATATTGTATGTATACAACACCACAAAGAATAGCAATTCATTCTCCAGAAAGTTCGAAATGTTTTTTTTGTTTTTGTTTATTTTTACCATAAATGACCTGTGAACTTCCGATCACGTGCCATCAATATTTCTATTTGTAAATTGATAGGCTTTGTCTACTGCTAAAATGATTGTTGCTTGAAATATACATCGTTTCAACTTCGTTACTACTTCGTAACACTCGATACTATGCTCGAGAATCAATTTAACGGATATAACATATTTTCCGTTGTATTATGCATTTATTGTTCGTTTACTCTGTACGGTGTGGAGTGGGATGCCCTCGACCCACGAGGTTAATAAAATATATTGAATAGGAAAGACTGTTAAAAGAAAAAACGTCGATATACAGTTTCTTACGTATCGGCTCATCTCGATAAAGGAACATATCTCAAATCCTTTTTTCAAATTGAGAACCGCAACACATGAAAACAAACGAAGGTTCATTACAAAATAGCTAGGCCTCCAGCTTTCTTAAATGTAGGTACAGCGGAATCCAAATGTGTTGCTGGTAAATAATTGGCATTATTATTTGAAGACTTTCGGCTAAAATCATCTTGCTTCCGGCCCCATTTCAGCCGTCTTGAACAACAAACAAGCAATTTCTTTCAAGCAGTCCCACAACCATTTTTCCACATGCCTTACATCGCATGCACTCATCTTAACCGGTGGTTAATGGATTGCGTTTTTGTTTTCAAAATTACAATGCACGTACACCCCTTAACATTCTTACTGCCTGTATAACAATATAGTAACGATAAGCAACTGTTTAGAATCTTAGAAACATTTAATTGAACCAACTACATCTCAAATCTGACCTTCATTATTATTTAAGCACTCAAAAGGGTCTTTACGTGCGCAATATCCTATTTATTTAGGAATTTTCTTCATGGACCATTTGCCTTGGAGGCTATAAAAGGTTTGCTGGGCAGCCCAAATAGAATTCTATTCGGAATGCTATCATATAAATCAGATACATATGCTTTAACCCATTTATGCATCGTGGACTCTCCCATCCTTCTAAATTGGATCAAATTATTTCCAAAATTAGGGATGTCTTGTATATTTATTTCTATTTTAGAATATGTCTTACAGAATTTCGTTTAAGCAAACCGTGTAGACCCTGATGAGACGCCGCATCATGGGGCGTCTCATCTGGGTCTTCGCTGTTTGCAAAGTCCTTTTTTCAGGACGCTAGGCATAAACGGGTTAATTTTCCTTAAATGTTAACTGTCCTTTCGGGTGTTATATGGCCTTTCTTCAACATTACAGTAATATTATAAGGGACAGGTCAATATTAGACGTGTTTGTAATGGAAGCTAGAGAAGGCCTTTGGGTATTAAGGCAGCGTCAGGATAAAAGGGTCCACGACATGTTCCCACTGGTATAAAATGGATTTTATAGCTTTTGAGATGTTCTGTCATAAAATAATTTTAATTATTCATTAAGTTCAATCACTCGTAAATAAGATAACATTCTATTTAAATTTTGTTTCAATAACAATTTCAAACATGTGATTTTGTATACAAACAGTTTACAGCCTTTCAAACAGAATCAAACGTTGGAACTTCCAGAATATTTTAGAGCAATAAATGTGCATTAACCCATTTATGCCTCGTGGACTCTCCCATCCTTCTTAATTGGATCAAGTTATTTCCAAAATTAGGGCTGTCTGGTATATTTATTTCTATTTTTTTTAAGCAAACAGTGTAGACCCTGATGAGACGCCGCATCATGCGGCGTCTCATCTGGGTCTACGCTGTTTGCAAAGTCCTTTTTCAGGACGCTATGCATAAACGGGTTAATGGCATCGACAGAAGCATTCTTGTCTTATTTGACTTTAAGTCTTTTTCTTAATCTATCTTTATTCGGCAATCACTGTTGTAGTAACCGATGTCAATCCAATTTATTTGGATCCCATTCACACATCAAGCCAAGTGCACATTATTGTCATACATGTGTGACATTTGCTTTGACAATTAATATGTTCTTTGATGACGATAGGAACACGTTGAAATGATACTCCCGAATTGTGTATGTAAAATATCAGCTATTTTATATTAATCGATGGAATGGAACAATATATGATTATCAAATAACCAAGCTATTAATTCTCAAGCAAAGGATGGTGCGTAGCAGTAAACGTGTTCAAAATACTTATCGTATACTTATTAACAAACGCTCTCATATTGCAACATTTATTTATTCATGTCTGAGAAAAATCTACATGCATTGTTCACATCGCGCCTTCAAGCTTGATGAGTAATTTTCAATTAATTTCCAATTTTTTTGTTATCATAACTCATAAGTTTTATTGTTCGCATTTTGTCAGTTGTAATTTGAATCTAATATGAAACAATAATTTATTTCAGTTACGTTTTCTTCGAATATCCCCCAGGAGATATTCGGCCAATTTGCGAGCAAAATTGGCAGAGGTTGCGTGTGAAAATGCAAATAACAATTTTAATAGTTGAGATGTAAAAACACATGTAATATGTTATTTATATTTAAAGGGTCCTTTTCACGTTTTGGTAAATTGAAAATTAAAAAAATTTGTTTCAGAATCGCACATTTTCGTTGTAGTTAAGATATTTGTGAGCAAACAATAATACTGAACATTTACCGTGCTCTAATAATACCGAACAATACACTAAAATAGCAAAATTAGTGTATTGTTCGGTATTATTTTCAGCTACCATGCTTAATATTTATTTATTTCATTGGTATTTTATGACAATTTGAACGATATTGACACACCTCACAATACTTAAAGAGACCTTTTCACGTTTTGATAAATTAACAAAAGTGACACAAATATTTCAGATTTGCAAATGTTCGTTGTAGTTATGTTTAATACTAGGAAACAGCAGTACTGAACATTTACCAAGCTCTAAAATATCAATTATATGCATTTTTTGGTGATTTGAAAACCTGACAATTATAAAGCGTAACAAACGCGAATCGACTGCATGATTTGGGAAGGTCTTTTGTTATCGTTATATTATGTGACATTACGAGGATTGCTTACACTTGGAATGAAATACCATCAGTTTTTCGTCAGCACGGGCGGCCGAATGGCTTAAACGCTCGACTTTTACTCCAACCGTTAGTGGTTCTAGTCCAGGCGTGGATAACATTTCTTCTTTCGTTAATTATTTTTGTTTTATACTGGGACTCATTAGCTCCGGTGTTAACATTTATTAATTAAACTAGTCCCGAATATCGAGCTGGGGAGAATGTCGAGCCAGCTCTGACATCGACATTCGGCACAAGTCACGAATATCAAGCTTGGGCGAATGTCGAGCCTGATCTGACATCGACATTCGGCACAAGTCCCGAATATCGAGCTGGGGCGAATGTCGAATCAGCTCTGACATCGACATTCGACGCTAGTCCCGAATATCGAAATTGGGAGAATGTCGAGCCAGCTCTGACATCGACATTCGGCACTATTCCCGAATATCGAGCTGGGGCGAATGTCGTGCCAGCTCTGACATCGACATTCGGCACTAGTCCCGAATATCGAGCTGGGGCGAATGTTGAGTCAGCTCTGACATCGACATTCGACACTATCCCGAATATCGACATTGGGAGAATGTCGAATCAGCTCTGACATCGACATTCGACAATAATCTCGAACATCGATCTGGGGCGAATGTTGAACCAGCTCTGACATCGACATTCGGCACTAGTCCTGAATATCGAGCTGGTACTAATATCGAGCTAGCCCTGTCACCGACATTCGGCACTAGTCCCGAATATCGAGCTGGGGCGAATATCGAGCCAGTTCTAACATCGACATTCGGCACTTGTCCCGAATATCGAGTTGGGACGAATGTCAAGCCAAGTCTGACATCGACATTCGGCGCTAGTCCCGAATATCGAGCTGTGACAAATGTCGAGCCCGGTCTGACATTCGGCATTAGTCCCGAATATCGAGCTGGAACGAATATCGAGCCAGCTCTGACATCGACATTCGGCACTAGTCCCGGATATTGAGCTTAGGCGAATATCGAACCAGCTCTGACATCGACATTCGGCATTCGTCCCGAATATCGAGCTGTGGCGAACATTGAGTTCATGTTTCATTATTCATTAAAAAATGTTTTTGCATTTACATGTATGAAATTTCAAACTCTGGTTACTCTGGAACACCGTCTTGGAAATCCATGCGACTTTTTGACTCGACGTGCAATGTTTACGTGTAAATGGATTGTTGGCTAGAGTCACGTTCCGTCAATTTTAGTTATGTTTAAATATGGCCATAACATGGCCATATGGTGGGGAACATATTTTTAGAGCTTTGTTATTGTATGATGCGGGATACTGCCTATGATAATTTAAGAATGATCAAAGAAATGAATATTTACAAAAATACTTCAACGCCATCTTTGAAACAAACAATTAAACGCCAGTATCGACCTCGTTATTGGACGGTCAAATAAATAAGCATTTTATTGCATTTCGTTGTAGCCTTGTGTTGCTGTAATGGTCTGATAAACGGTGGCTGCTACTTATAATCAGATTAATTTACATTTTATTTATGTTTTTATATGTTCCATTTGTAAAACAGATGTTTCAGAGGTGGAGCCATTACTATTAAATAATTTACTGACAAACTTAGATATTAACAATTGCTCATAGCCTACTAATTTGATATTATTTATATGTGTGGTATGTTCTAAGGCCACCAGTAGTTAATTTAGTATAAGTGTCCATCAAATATGACTATTTTATTTTGTTATCGTGAATTTATTCCAAATTAACCGTTTAAATAATAGCTTGTCATTTTAAAAATAAACAATAATCGTATTGCGTATTATAGGACTAAAGCGCGCATTAATTTACCATGTGGGTTCGTGTCACTTACGAAGCAAAATAATATCATTATTATTTATTTTCTGTCTAAATAAATTGATAAAATCTAGTTTGAAAAAAAGAATAAACGAAATACCTTACAATATGCAAACCTATATCGCAAAAACATTACCTTATGTGAATCTAAATCGCGAAAACATTAATTCATGTAAAATAACTCGAATTTCCTTTCATTATGTAAACATACATCACACAAATAAATAATAATTGTCTTGAGTATCAGTACTTTTCCGTTTTCCTTCATAACATCCATTTTTTACATATGCAAATATGTTATTTTCTACTATCAATACAAGTACATAAATACCAATGAAGTATATGTGCTTTGAAATTATTATTACCATATAACTTTTAATCAATTCTCAGAAAAATAAAACGATGATTCAATGTAATTTCGAAAGTCTCGTAAACATCATATTATGGTCGTCACCATGTCGCGAATAATTCAAGTCAACAATAAATTGCAATAATTGTATTGTGACACATTTTGCATTTCCTTATACATATATTCACAGGTTTCACAGGTTCTTGAGAACAAAACTCGTATACATTGCAGAACAATAAGAATATATCATCATGCGTACTTTAAAAATTCGATCGCAAATACATTATTGATTATATATATAAAACACATTTTGCATCTTGCATAAGTCGTTATTCGATGTGAAGAAAAGTTAAACGTTGAATTGTCAAAAGTTTCTCTAAAAACGGAATCTTCAGTTGCAGAAGCTGTACACTAACAAGCAAAATCACAAACATTCATAACAAATTCGGTTGTTTCCTTAGGATGGCCGATTCCAAGCATTATGGGCCTAATCATGTTTAGGGATCTTTAACATTCAAAATTGTTATTTACAAATTATCTAAGACCAACAACAAGTAAAAGGATAGCAACGAATATAAAACTTAATAATTTCCCCAAAACTAGATACAAGCCAGTTTTTCTGTTAGTAGCACTTGTGTCACATGAATATCTTGTCACATTTGAATTTGAGTGACAATACATGATCCTTTGGATATACGTCAAGTATATGTGTACCACATTTAAATAAGCGGACTTTTTTTTACTAATTTCCTTATAACAGCTATTCAAATTATATGATAATGACAGGAAATACTTATCAATGTAATCATCATCAAATGCAGAAAAGAGAAACAGAATTAGAAGAATCACATTTCTATCATTAAAAAGTTTAAGAGATATGTCGTCTTGCAATGTTATTCCAAACACTCCATATAAGTACATATTATAACTAGGAATTTCTCCATGGGCTTTCAAGTTTTCTTTCAACATAATACCCACGTTTTTATGTGGTGGTACACGTACATATATGACCCCCAAGTCTGACATTAAACTCCTTCCAGTTTTATGCTATTTCATCGCTTGTGCTTAATGGAAAGTGCACGACCCAGAGAGTGATTAGTATTCTAATCGGTTCTTGATAACGGGTTTGTAACAGGAAATACACATTACGAGGGCATTCATGCATGTTCCATTGAACTTAATTAGAGGCCTGACTTGCCCAAAGTTATTTTAAATTATGGGTCGCATATGCTCTATGTTATTTAAGTTCTCTGATCCTTTTCAAACAGAAACAAAACATGGATGAATAGCACTCTAGAATTAAAAAACAAGAACTGTCTTCAGGAAATCAGCGATATTTTGTATAAATGTTTTGCAAATGCATATTATTGTCATTTGCACAGACGAACATGTGTTCATGAATAAATACATGTATTATTTGTATTGTTATTATATATGTTCACCCCAACACTGTTCTTTAGGTTGGTTCATAAAGCGCATCTATGACAAACACCAGTTATCGTGTCGGTGTTGGCTAAATGTTAAGTGTAACCTATTCCTTATGAATGTCAATCGAGTAAAAAATATTTGATTTATGAGACCATTTAAAACTTTATTAAGCCATAACCTGTCATTTCATGTGTTTGGTTAAAAATTTGAAAATACAAAGTTAACATTAAAATTATGTAATGACTACTTTCTTATTTTTTTATGCACGAATTATTTTTTAATATGTGTTTCGATTGAACATTTCAAACATGCGTCTGCAGTCATATGAACTCCATGTTTATAGAAATAAATTTCTTTACACGTTTGTAATTGATTCCAGTACGATTGCAGTCTATCACAATCCACTGGTAAACATGAGTTTCTAGTATTTCCCACTATCGTAGAAGCATATCTTTCCCTTTAGACAACAGCGGTAATATTCCGGGAAATATTGGTTTAACCCTTTGCATGCTGGGAAATTTGTCGTCTGCTAAAATGTCGTCTGTTGAATTTCTAAAATTAGCATTTTCTTCGATTTTTTTTCAAAGAATACTATCAGAATAGCAGACAGTTTGGATCCAGATGAGACGCCACGTTCTGTGGCGTCTCATCTGGATCCAAACTGTTTGCAAAGGCCTTTAAAATTCAGCTCCAGCGCTTTAAGGGTTAAATGCAATAAATCGTCAAAGCCAATCACACGAATATCACAACTATCAATGACCGTCGTTGAAAGGGGCAAACAAAAGACACCAAGTTAAAAAAAAATAGATCGATGTACATTTTGATGAATGGGCAATTTGAAATTTGATATTTATGTTAACAAACAATATAACTTCAAAGCAATTATAACAATATACCAATCTTGAAACCAAACGAATGCCGTAACTAACAGATTTACCAATCGATGATAAATAATTCTCAATTGAATTGATGCTCTATATTTATAAAATGTACCGAGTAGAGTAGAAATTATCTGTGCCAATGGCCTAAGCACACTTCAATTGTAAAACGATGTATCTCTGATATTGCTTACGTGATTCGGAGATAGTGAAAGCGAAAGCCATATACACATTTCGAAAGATTTACATATTTTAACAGTTTTAATAAAGTCCTTATTATTATAGTAATAACCAGTAAATATATGTTACGTTGAAGATTTTACGTTTTTTTACGACAGAAGGAATATGCAGGTGGTCATTTGCAATACGCTTACACTAAAACATGTTAAACTCACTTGCAAACAGTCAGCCAACTCATCTTAAAACACCCAGTTTAAACATCAACTGACGCATTGACACAAACAAGTTTTCTTCTTTGGCGCTCAAATCGATTCAAACGCTATATGATTATGAACAAAATAATTTAGTTTTGCATACATATCGTCGGTAATCAAATGTTAATAGACATCATATCGTCGTGCGACCATAAGTGAACCTCTCCGAGTACTCCGCTTATTCCCCAGATGACAATTGAAACAGTCTGTTTGAACGCATGTGCATAATGTATCGTCTCAGATTAGTCGTGTGCAAACCGCAAAAGGTAATGTGCGACGATACTTTTAGCATATGCATAAAGGGACAGGCTAAATGATTGAGTACCCTAGTCATTAAATCATAGAGGACTCTTAAATAAATAGAAACCATTAACACATGCACCACCAGTCTGATTTCCCTTCTGCATCCTTAGTGACTTTAACCTATTTATGCCTAGTGGACTCTCCCATCCTTCTAAATTGGATCAATTTATTTACAAAATTAGTGATGTCTAGTATATTTATTTCTATATTTAGAATATTTCATACAGAAATTCTTTTAAGGAAACAGCGCAGACCCTGATGAGACGCCGCATCATGCGGTGTCTCATCTGGGTATACGCTGTTTACCAAGGCCTTTTTTCTAGACGCTAGGCATAAATGGGTTAATTCAATAGGGGAAAGCGGTGTGCGTATGACTTCTTTTTCTAATGAAGACTCAAAATCTTAACTACTACATCTTTTTTCGCTTGACATCGTCCAGTAGCATTGGAAGGATCTTTTCGAAATACTATACGTTCGTATATTTAAAAATATGAACCTTGAATGAAAATCGAGCGCTTTTATGAATTAGAAAAGAAAACCAAAAATAACAATTAAGGTGTAAAATGTTCATGTAACAACAACAAAAAGCAACTGAATGAACAACACTTGTATTGCACATCTTCATAAATTTTCCAAACACTTACTAGTAGAGGAGCAAAAATCAACATGACCCACACTGGTGTATAAATCTGGTTTAATCATGCAAGATAAACATTGCAAACGAGTATGATTTATTTTAATTTTCGACGCCTCCCCGATTGCTTGTCAAAAGGATGCTTTTATTTATGCATTACGGCGGATATGAGTCCACACAAGTGTAGATTGGACTTGATGATCCGTTAGTATAATGGCTTTTATGATTGAAATCGTTTACATTAAACATTTGAAACTTAAATTTGTATAGTACAAGTAAATGATTAGTACCATTATGAATAACATTTCAGACGCATTTTATTCTTGCCATGGGCATTTTGCTATATGCTGGTCGGAAGCTATCATGTCCGCTTTTAAGACCATAAAAATTTGCATGACTTTAACCCTTGCAGTGCGGGAACCGAATTTTGAAGGCCTGTGCAAACAGTTTGGATCCAGATGAGACGCCACAGAACGTGGCGTCTCATCAGGATCCAAACTGTTTGCTATTCTGATAGCAATCTTTGAAAAAAAAATCGAAGAAAATGCTAATTTTATAAATTCTGCAGACGACATTTTAGCAGACGACAAATTTTCCAGCATGCAAAGGGTTAAAGCGCACAACGCAGCTCCTGACCAGACTGCGATGATGACTTACCAATACAATATAAAAATACAATAACAATATACATGTTAAATTTATTAATTGTTCGTTTGTACTGCAGTCTCCTCTATTTAAACCGTATTGATTAACTGCATGTTAAATATATAAATACCTTTAGAAGTAAAAAATTATGAAAATCAGAAAGATCAGTCTAACGATTCTGCGCGACTCTATCCCTGTGTATGGGCCTCGCTCTGGGAAAACGGGACTTTAGGCGTCTTCATAAAGTATAGTCCCAGAATATCCTGTGCAGCCCGCTTATATAAAAAAAATACTTAAAATAAATCTCGCCTAATCGAAAGTAAAGTTTTGCCGGAAAAGGTCGTCCCTGCGGACTTCACATGCTAACCAGGGACAACACTACGCAGATGCATTTAGCCCATTTGTTCAAGAGAGCGGCTATGTGGGTTAGTTTGCTTTGAACGATGCATAACAAATGCCTTTATAAAGACTGCCCTAAATAGAATTGAGTACCGAGCGTCCGAAAACGGAGAAGACCCTAACAATTGGAAACAATAATCAGAAAATAAACGACGGTGATTCATCGAAATGTTGAAGCAACGCTCATCGATATCGTCAGACAGCATATTTCTATAATAAGCCGTGCGTTATTTCAACTGGTGAGAGACTTAATATTTTCATCACTGGAAGATATGTGAACTGTTGATGAATAAAAATGATTACATAACATCAACAGCCAACATATTTACAACAAAACTTTATTTTTCAAACAAAGAGAAGACATTCCTATAAGTCTGTACGTTTATCAACATATCGTACATGTAAAGTTGATCACACTCAAACGAGCACATGCTTATAAATTTATGAGGGTTTTCTCTTGAATAATACCGTTTTTTATCTTCGCCAATTTGTGTGTATGTTCTCTATAAAAGCCCGTTATATTTATAATTATACTCTGCATCATAAAGATTCGTTTTCAATACACAAACGTTGACGTCCGTTTTCATCTTCAAATAATAAATTACGATTTAATGAAAGACAAATTCATCAATAGCGAAAACAGTATGTTATTTCACAAAGAGAAAAGTACGGTTTCTGAGAAACATTGACATTATCATACGATTGAAGCATATAATAAAGTTCATGATGTGAATTATATAATGGTATTGTTGTATGTCATTGTTTCCAATTCATTAACTAAACTGAAAAATTGACATAATGAACGCCATACGTGAATAAAACTTCTTTTATGTAGTAATGTTTTTCCAAGTTTGCTTATAACATTATTGTATGAGTTTCTATGAAGGCTCACAAAAATTGATTTGTTTATAGGTACACGTTCAGTCATTGAAAAAATGGCCTAATCGAAAAATTATATAAAGTGTGTCAGATTTCGTTCTTCTTTATTGACGATTTATAAAAAAAATATTATTTGCCTTTAAATAACGGTTTGAGTACGTGATTAGAATTTCACTGAATTTCTAAGTAATTGCATAGTTGCTCGCCAAATAAGCATATATGTATACAATTTTTAGTTGATTCCATTACCATTGCGATGTATCAAAATCCTTTTCTTACATTCGTTTGTAGCATTTCCCGCTATCCCAGAAACATCTTTTCTCTCGAGACAAAATCGGCTAATTGCCCTGCAAATATGTGTTTAAATACAAGACTACTTCAAAGCACATGCCGCTAAGGGCATATCACAACCATCATGGAATAGGCATTGTTAAGAGCGTGCACAGATCCACTGAGCTGGACGTTAGGATCAATACGCATTTCGATGAATGAACGACGAACAATTAGAGATGTGTGATTTCATCTTGTTATTCTTTTAATACATTTTACATATGTTTCTAGAATCTTGAATTTCAATTCACTGAGTGTGCATACATCTTGACCAAAACGTCCAACATACAGTTATCGACGACACTATTTAGTAATGTTATATTTGGACTTTACCAAAATATGTATAATTGGTACACAATTCAATAGTTAAAATGCGAGCATTATTTTATATTATTCATAATTGCGATCCGGCATACATACATACTATAGATACGTCATGGGGATGACCTTTGAAAAACGACACTGGTTCAGTTTCAAGTGAATTCAATTGCGGGTCACTCCGCCTGATAAATAGAGTGTACTCCAGATAATACGATATCCACTCAGAGCCAATGGGCATGAACAAATGCTCATATTTAAGTAACAAACTAGCCCCGTTTTAATGTGTCTCCTTAGTAAATAGTGGAGGAGTGCGTTGCTTAAACGCTTTTCAGATAAGCACATTGCCGCATAAAGCGCAGATTGACTTCCTTAACATAAAAATACACACGCAATTTGCACTGAAATCAATACGTCCTTAATAAAATATTTTTAGATACATCGGAATCATCGGATTGATTCATAAAAGGCATTTGCTATCTGTTTTATTTTCTGAGGAGTTCTCGCAACGTCGGTTTCTTATAAGTGGAACTATTCTTTTTATGAAATCTAAGAGGACCAGTAATAACAAAAAATAATAAACTTCTGTACCAAACTCAATTCTTTCCGGGAAAGTGTACTCTTATTTCGTCAAGTAATTACATGAAAACAATTACGGATATGTTTTTTTGGTGTATTAAATTTGCAAAGTATCAACAAGAAAATATATTTTTCTTAACATTATTGTATGTGTTTTTATCCGGCTATATTATTCTTTCTGACTTACATTTTTAATAACTTTAAGAATGTTCCAATTTTTTTTTAAACACCAGTGAAATTAATTTTGACCGCTTTAAGTAAGAAGGTTGACGACTTATTTTCAATCTATTAACTATACTATGAAAAAGCAAAATATCAAATGAAAGCATGTGAATTGTGATTAAAATTTCTTTATATCACCATGTGTCAAATTTGAATATAAAAGAAGCCAAGCAGCAACTAACGTGTCCCACATAGTTAACCCCCATTGGACACGATCATTAAATATTCATTATAATGTTTCGACGCCAAATGTTGTCATAAATTATTATATTAGTTATGATTTCAGCCCGCGGTGAGTCCACAAGAGTGCATATTGGAGTTGGTGATCCATTTGTCTTATGGCCATTTTGGCTGAAAACACTTTCAAGTATAAGGGAGCTGGCAAGTCCTTCTAAGTGGCAATAAAAAGAAAACGTGAAAAGTTATATTGGCTTAATACAATTAACCCTTTAATGGCCCTGACGGTATTCCGTATTTAAATGATAATACTCTCGGCAGTAAATTAAAATGATTTGAAACTACACCATTCTTATTTGTATAACTGGTTCAAAGACCTAATTTAAGGAATGCCTGTTTCTCTATGAGTTTCCTACTCAGTCTATATGTCTACCATAAATGCCCATCTATAGATGTTATCTTTTGGAGCAGCTGACTGAGAAATATCGTATTACTATTTTACCCTGCAGCTGGGTTTTGATGAGCAGGTGATAGGGACCCGCTGCACATTTGGGTATGGGGTTGGAAAGCGTAATATAAACAAGGATAAAATTATGTCTTTAACTGAATTTTTCATGGGCTATGGACAGGGAAGTGTAAGGTTTTTAATAGGGCTAACAATGGATTCCATAATTCATTTTCCTAAATGATATCCGATTACTATCGGTATCCGTATATTCCTCAATAAGCCGTCAAAGTAATTGGGATAACTCTTTCTTGAATAGCAATAAACGTCCAGATTACTAAGATGTATGCTTTTTTGGATATCCGAATTCCTAGCAAGATGGATAGTAAATAAGGGAATACATGTGCAGAAAGACATTTACGATCGTAAAAGCGATCTATTTATTCAAACGTATGCTCTACCGAAGGTAAAACACACAATTCAAAACGAACGATCATACTTCCATCAAAATCATCCCATCAAAAAATGTTTAATATTGTATGTCTACTTTAACGATTACACAAAATAATAAAACATTACATTTGCAGCATACGGGAACTTGATCAGGTCCGTATGCGGAAAATGACAAACATCAGCATTCAACATACTAGTATATGATGGATTCTTAATGAGATATATGGGTACAACAGTCAACAAACATAAGCATTCAACATACTAGTATATGATGGATTCTTAATGAGATATATGGGTACAACAGTCAACAAACATCAGCATTCAACATACTAGTATATGATGGATTCTTAATGAGATTTATGGGTACAACAGTCAACAAAAATCAGCATTCAACGTACTAGTATATGATGGATTCTTAATGAGATATATGGGTACAGCAGTCAACAAACATCAGCATTCAACATACTAGTATATGATGGATTCTTAATGAGATATATGGATACACCAGTCAACAAACATCAGCATTCAACATACTAGTATATGATGGATTCTTAATGAAATATATATGGGTACAACAGTCAACAAACATCAGCATTCAACATACTAGTATATGATGGATTCTTAATGAGATATATGGGTACAACAGTCAACAAACATCAGCATTCAACATACTAGTATATGATGGATTCTTAATGAGATATATGGATACACCAGTCAACAAACATCAGCATTCAACATACTAGTATATGATGGATTCTTAATGAAATATATATGGGTACAACAGTCAACAAAGATCAGCATTCAACATACTAGTATATGATGGATTCTTAATGAGATTTGTGGGTACAACAGTCAACAAAAATCAGCATTCAACGTACTAGTATATGATGGATTCTTAATGAGATATATGGGTACAGCAGTCAACAAACATCAGAATTTAACATACTAGTATATGATGGATTCTTAATGAGATATATGGATACACCAGTCAACAAGCATCAGCATTCAACATACTAGTATATGATGGATTCTTAATGAAATATATATGGGTACTCAACATACTAGTATATGATGGATTCTTAATGAAATATATATGGGTACAACAGTCAACAAACATCAGTATTCAACATACTAGTATATGATGGATTTTTAATGAGATATATGGGTACAACAGTCAACAAACATCAGCATTCAACATACTAGTATATGATGGATTCTTAATGAGATATATGGGTACAACAGTCAACAAACATCAGCATTCATCATACTAGTATATGATGGATTCTTAATGAGATATTTGGGTGCAACAGTCATCAAACATCAGCATTCAACATACTAGTATATGATGGATTCTTAATGAGATATATGGGTACAACAGTCAACAGAGCAAGTACACCTACATAGTATTTAGAAACAACTAACGGATACTTATGAAATATGTTCACGAAATATGTTTATTTCGTGTTTATTTAGATTATTTGTTCTTTAAAGTGATGTGTGTTTTTGTGTGTACGTCAACGCATGCTGTCATTTATATTTATGTTAATGACGATGAGCTTCACATGCTGAAGTCAAAAATAAACTATTCTGTTCTGTTCTGTTATGAAGTGGCTTTTCAATAACTAATTGGAACACCCGACACTTATGATCAAGTGTTTCTCAAGTGTGTTCTTTTTATATAATTCTTAAACCATTTTAGTAAGCTAAGATGAAATCTATGTATGGGAAGACAACGGATAAGAAAATAATGTAGTAGTTTTTTTACTTGTAGGATTATTCCTGTGTGAAATTAGAAATGTTATTTGTTAATATACCAAAAGCCTATAAGTAGTTGATATCCATTTGATATTGTATTGTATACGAATAATTGTTGATTATACTTATACATATTTATATAGGTATACGTTAATTTCAACAATCAATAACATACTTTATTTAAATGAAAAAAATAATAATGTGAAAATGTCGTCCATGATTGGCCGCTGTGAACGGCACATGCTAACGTGGTACGATACATTACATGTGTTAAAGCCGGTTTACTCAGATACCGGCACATTTTTATTTAAATAAAGCGAATACAATCCCGTAGAGCTTGTTAAGAAGCATGTCAATATATTTTTGTTTGGATGCCGCCGATTGCAATAAAACAATATCAAAGTAAGACCTTGTTTACCTACTACTTCAGAACCGTCAACCAAACAAAAGTATCATCATTATCTGAAACGATTCCGATATTGGAAGATAAATATTTAACAATTGTGTCTGAAGTTGGAATCAATAGCATCGTTGCACCGGTAAACAAATTAGAATTGAATTGCATTTCACTGTGTGCCATTAAGAAGTGACGTTAGCGGCTTTATTTTTATTTTTATATTTAAATTTAAATAAAAAAATAATAATGTGAAAATGTCGTCTATGATTGGCCGCTGTGGACGGCACATGCTAATGTGGGACGATACATTACGCACATGTGTTACAGCCGGTTTACTCAGATACCGGCACATTTTTATTTAAATAAAGCGAATACAATCACGAAGAGCTTGTTAAGAAGCATGTCAATATATTTGTGTTGGGATGCCGCTGATTGCAATAAAACAATATCAAAGTAAGACCTTGTTTACCTACTACTTCAGAACCGTCAACCAAACAAAAGTATCATCATTATCTGAAACGTTCCCGATATTGGAAGATAAATATTTAACAATTGTGTCTGAAGTTGGGAATCAATAGCATCGTTGCACCGGTAAACAAATTAGAATTGAATTGCATTTCACTGTGTGCCATTAAGAAGTGACGTTAGCGGCTTGACAGATGTTAGGAAATAATAAAAACCATTCAGATATAAAAACGCGTATTTGTTAATATATTCCTTGTACATTATCGGTTGTTACTGGCACAAATATACTGAATTAGTTAAATTTTGATTTCCACATACATCAATAAAACATATCAATACCAATAATTCTAAGATATTCATCGATGCTTATTCCCGCCACAGCAATATCTGTCGATTTCAAAAGAACGCATCGCGTTGTTGTTGTTTTTTTGTATTTTTTCCGGGTAAATAATAATAAACAAGAGGGGTTAAAACAAAAACAGCAATTTAGGTTCCTCTTTGAATGAAAATTAAGAAAGTAAATAAGGAAAGGAATTGCAAAAAATCGCTATAGCAACGTGTAGTTGAAGGTGAATTCTTATTTATTATCTATACATATGCGATATTAAAAAACAGGCTTTTTAAACGGTATCATTCGGTTTCTTTTTAGAAGCAATATTCACCAATATTTAAACAAAGTTTACAATAGCCCGTACTTATTAGATGTAGTATTGAATTTGTGTTTGATACAAGCATCTCGAGAATTTTTTAAACAAAACATTTTAAGACAATTATGCTCACCAGTATAGCTCCTACACAGAGTTTTTCAATTATTTACAGTATGTGTTTAATATATGTGTTTGCCTTAAAATCGCCACAAATAATTGATAATAAGTAAAACATGATGACGTACATGCACTTTCACGAAAAACACGCCTAACAGATGCAAAACCTGTTACTGATCGAGTCGATGTTATAGTTCAATAATTATATTTCGGCATTATATTTATTTGATTACTTAATTACTTATTTAATAATATTAATGTTTATATTGACACTGTGTTTCAAAGTAGTTACAATGATTGTTGCAGCTCAAGGGGACAACCTTGCACCGCACTTTAACGTACCTGCTCAGAACGAGACGGCCGTGGCTGGGCGGACAGCCATTCTCACGTGCACGATACAGAGTTTGGGAGATCACAAGGTAAACGTGTACTTATTGGTGATCGATTGGTTATTCTCGGCTCGGGTACTACTTAAATGTGCTTCGTGTACTCTTAAGTATACTTAAATGTACCCCGTATATGGAAAATATACTAATTAGTACTCGGGAATCCTAACGCTAAATTGGTCGTTGTCGGCTTTTTTAAAATAATAATGTTCGTATCTTCATATGCCAATATTCTGTAATTTGGTTTCTATATTATCGAAACTTATACTTTAAGGAATGTTGAGGCAGGTTTAGTTCAAACATAATTTTGTTTCGTATCCCGTAGCGTCTTTTACGACATCGTATTTTGGGCGGGAATAAAACTCGGCCACAGTCTGGCCGGGTAAGTTTTAATAATTTTTTCGTATCCGGGGTACATTAAAGTACACTTAAAAGTACATGCAATAAATTTAATTAATATAAAATATAGATAAATCTAGTTGTTAAGTAATTCAAATGATTATATCAAGAAACTCGAGTGTAGTGTCTGTTGATTTGACTGTACGATTACACATACATGTGAACATTTTCGATTGAATGTGCTAATTCCATTACTGTTGTTTTAAGACACAAGAGAACACGTATTGTACATATTAAACGTGTAGGTGGAGCATATAGAAGTGGTTAAATACGGTTACCATAATGAAATAATATGTTTGAATAAGACATTCATGATGTATTGTATTAAAAATGTGAGCCGCCTCATGCGTAAATGGGTCTTCTGCCTTAAGCGGCGAGCGTAGTTTCAGACCAGCATGCGCACCCGCACAGTTGGATCAGGATATGCGCTGTCCATGTTTGGTTCCGTCGTTTCATGAGGGGACAGAGTAGCTCGTGACCAGCTTGTTCAATTGCGCGGGCTGGTCTGGAGCTACGCTGGCCACATATGGCATATGACCTATTGCGCGGGTCATATTATCGTTGTTGTTGTGGACGTTTTTAAATGTCAATATTCAGAACTTCCTATTTATAATAACGACATTTCTTCATTTTTTTCAACGTGCGTGTCAATGTAATTTGAAGTTAAACTTTATCGGCGACAGTAGGTAAACGATTTTACTATCACCACGAGATCCTTTATGTAGGGGAAATGGCGTAGCGCTGAAACAAAAAGACACACAATAAATAAAATATAAGGCCAAAAAACGATCTCCAGTGATATCACATGTTTACCAAGCAAAATAAAAACCTCATGGTTTATCTTAAGTGACCCTTCATTAAAGACAGAACCAATTGCGAAACAAAGAGACACATAACAAATGTACTTAACAAGCCCCACAAGTACAGAACAAAATATACAGCCATGAATGAAACTGAGGTTACCGCATTTGAACGGTCAATACAAATAATTGGGGGTTTAAAACAGTTTAAATATGCTCCAAACCTCTAACTTGGCCCAGAATTATTCACAAAACAGTTGAGTGTAAAAAAACAACTGCCAAGTATCCCTCTTCAAAGCAAATAGCAATGTTCTTTTGAAAGATTCTTGGGTTTAACAACATTTCTTTATTCACAAGTTGTTTACACGCATACGGACGCGGATGTAATGCATATATATGTTTATGTTTATACTTATTGTGTTAATAATAAAAGTCAACACACAATTTAAGTTCATGTATTTTCAAAATATCTAAATTAAGTAATATGTTTTTATAAGATGGAATCATAAGTATAAATAAAATAAATCACTTTTACGTCCCTTTAAATTGCATGAGAGCATACGGGTTTCCTTTTCCGTTGAAATTTAGTGGTAATCTAAATAAATTGGACAATCTTAAAACGGCTCTACATCACGGGAAGTTGACAATTCGAAATTGCCGGCCATCAAAAGGCACGTCGAAACGATGTAACAAGAGAAACAACTGTCAAAACGGAGTAAACCTAAAACCAATTACGGAACAAAATCGCTGAAATTGATTTCAATATCCAAGACGCAGTCTCATACGTTCTCAAGTAACGAACGGTTCGAGGGACTGCAAGACGATTGTTATATGATGGGAACGGGTTTCATTAAGTGCCGGCCTTTCTGATATTTGTGGAAGCCAGTCATCGATGTTTGGTGGAATGGCATTTAATTAATCAAGAAGTTGTTCTTTCTAATCCTAATCGAATATCGGCCGCCCTAAGACAAATCGTACAGTAATTAAATCGGCCTCTACGCATGCAATAACTACGACCACTTAGATACATGCGGCTACGGAAAACAAAGTATGGTTTCGCAGAGCTTTCGAAGTTTCTAAAAGAAATCATATATTTAAAGAAAACGTCAGTTTGATTTAAGATGACTGTGTGTTTGTATTTTAATACAAGAAATTAAAACAAGCGAAGACAAATGAAAGTCGATTTCAAACTTTCGTTCAAGTTTTATTCACATGATTATAAGTGTAATTATTGTATATATCTAAGTGCTCGTTTTTCTGAATTTAAATTCATGTACACTGCAATGATTAATAAACTATATATATATATATATATATATAGTATGTATGTCTCGTACTGTCTCAAATGGGAATATGTATGTCTGTTTGTATGTCTGTGTATCTGGTTGTTCACACACCTTTCTCCCTATATATATATATATATATATATATATATATATATATATATATATATATATATAATTTCTAACATAATTAATAAAGTAAATTAATGCGCGCTGCATGCAACATCGTGAAACAGAGTACTAGTATATACATTGTAATTCTTCCATGAAGCATTTGCAAAAAAAAACAAAAAAAGAAATGTTTAATATGTCGTTCATTACGCGAATAGACTGTCAAATACAAATCAAATTCTTAAACTTAATTGCCTGTAATTCAAATCTGGCGAACATGTAAGTAGTAATGCGATATTAATGTTCAATACATGTGTCTTCTGAACAGCCTCGTTCAGCAAAACAAAATGATACTCTATAAGTTTATTTAAGCGATACACACTATTCGCTGTATTGGTAATTAACAGTACAAACTATTTTAGATATCTAACGGCGCATAACAATATTACACTGTTAAAGCTGCTGAAAATATGAACGCGAATGTAGCTAGAGAGTAGGTATATCGTACATCAATGTACAAGCATTTTAGCAGCTAAATTATCAATATGTAAGCTCCAAGCAGCGAGAATTAACAGCCTAAACTGTGTGACCGTATCAGCAAAACAGCTTTCATGTCCTGGGCCACTTTACTAAATTGATCTCAGTCGAAAATGATTAATACCGCCAGACACGGTCTCATTGTTTACACTTGTCATACAATGTCCAGAATACATTTTGATAAATGACATGTTATGACAGTTTCTGCCCTCCAAAATATCCATTTGGGTTATTAGCTAGTTTGTCGTAATTACACTTGTGGCGAAGCGGAATTCTAGATTGGGCATGTCTAAATTCTTGAATTATGTGGTGCTCTTCATGTTAAAGGGATCTTTTCACGCTTTGGTAAATTGACAAAATTGAAAAAAGTTGTTTCAGATTCGTAAGTTTTCGTTTTAGTTATGATATTTGTGAGGAAACAGTAATACTGAACATTAACCATGCTCTAATATAGCCATTATATGCATCTTTTGACGATTTTAAAACCTAAAAATTATAAAGCGTTGCAACGCGAAACGATTGAATAATTTGGAGAGTTCTGTTTTTGTCGTTAAATTTTTTGAAACTACGAAGATTGCTTATATAAGGTATAAAATACGTCACGAATGTGTACTCGGCGGAATAGCTCAGTAGGCTAAAGCGTTTTTACTTCAGGACTCTGGCAGGACTCCAGGGGTCACTGGTTCGAAACCTGCTTCGGGCAATGTTCTTTTCCTTTTTTTAATTTTCTTCTTGATTTTTTACTGGAGCTTTTACGATCCAATGTTTACATTTATCAATATAAAGCATTTAATGAATTAGTTAAAAAATTGACAAAATCTGTGAAAAGGCCCCTTTAAGATACGTTCAATGTATCCATGTTTTATAATTCGACCTTTTATTTGTGTCTGTATGTATATATTTGATAATCATTCACTCATGTACTGAATTAAATATTTATTAATTTACCATTAATTTATTTTTCTTTCACGTATTCATATGTATGTTTTTGATAAGCCAATAATTCATAAGTTTTTAGATATTGATTGGTGCATTCAAAAATATACTATAAAACACATCAAAACGTGCTAACATTTTCTTTTCTAAATCTCTCTTCTGTTTTTTACCGGTGTACCTGTACACCGTAAAGCATACAGTTTGAACAAATATAGGAATAATTAAAATCCAGAAACCTTATTGGCAGAAAGTATTATCTTGTCACTATCAGCTTGTGTTAAATGACATATGACAATACATAAAACAAACACAGTAAAAATGAGCATGATTAAACCTTACAAAGGTCAGTGCTTGGCTTAAGGGATTGAAAAATATAACTTGGAATTTAAAACCTAAAATTCAATAAACAAACCAACGTTCTCATCTTCACCCCAGGTGGCGTGGATGGACCCAAAGCTCAAGCTTCTTACCATAGCGGATCAGCGGATCATCCAGGATACCCGGATAAGCGTCGAGCGTCCCTTCACCCAGAACTGGAACCTGCACATCCGGCAGGTGCGCCTGAACGACAGCGGCGAGTACCAGTGCCAGATCAACACAAAGCCCGTCAAGAGCACCAAGGTCCTGCTAATTGTGCAAGGTATTAACACATGCAACAAAGTCATGCTATCTGTGGAATGCGTTCTTCAAAATCTGAACAAATACTTTATCATCAATGACATGCTTATTGTGCAAGGTGTGAAATGTGTATCTGAGCAAATACATCCGCAAAAGCATCAAATGCATGCTCATTGTTCGAGGTAATCAGTAGAAGAGAATGAACCACATTAACAATTTCAGTAAAGCAAAAACCGTTTCAACATTCTTGTATTAAAAAATTCGAGTCGCGTCATGCGAATATGTCCTTATGCCATATTCGGCCAGCGTAGCTCAAGAACAGCCTGTGAATCCGCGCAGTCTATTCAAGAGCTCCCTGCCCGGTAATAAGACTATAAACCCTTGCCTGACTTTATATCGGACGACATAGCTCCTGACCAGAATGTGAGCTATGCGCCAGCTTATCTGAATCTACGATATTGGCATATGGCATAAGAGCCATTTTTGCAAGACGCGGGTCATATAAAGCAAACATTAATCACACTACAAAATAATCAATGATTCAATGCATCTACCCAGTTTGTATAGTGTAAATCGTGTGTTTATCCAAACAAATATTTAGATTTTTTCCAAATTGAAGAGATCAGCTATTATTGAACCGTGTTTCTCAGAGCCGCCTGCGATCATTCGGACATCCGGCAGCCAGACGGTGCGAGAGTGGGAGACGGTGTCGCTGTGGTGCACAGTGACCGGCGTGCCGTTTCCTACCGTCACCTGGTACCGGAAGAACAAGCACGAACACCAGAAGGCTACTGAAGGTGAGCGAACTGCTTTAGTGGCTGATATTTCTGCGCTTTGTATATTCCAGTTCCTTGTTACTTCTTTTAAGAGTCTGAACCTATTTTTTGCAAAATGAGCGTCGCTCTGGTAAAATGGGGGTATAATGCATGTGTATACAGTTTGTATCAGAGAAGCCTTTGCGAACATTCCGCCTTAACCGGATTTTTGCTACGAAGGGACTTCATTTAAACGAAAAATACCATAAAGCGCATGCTTAATAAAGCCCCGTTTTCCAGATCGCGGCTCAAATCGATTATACCTTATTTCTTTTATCGATCGTTAGAATGGCGTAGTTATATTATTTTCGTCTTAGTAAATGGCACCTTATTTCGCCCATAGATCCCTAAAAGGAACTATTTACGCCTGTTTTTGTTTTAAGTGGATTGCACCTTATTTCGTTAACCCATTTATGCCTAGCGTCTAGAAAAAAGGCCTTGGCAAACAGCGTAGACCCAGATGAGACGCCGCATGATGCAGCGTCTCATCAGGGTCTGCGCTGTTTGCTTTAAGGAATTTCTGTAAGAAATATTCTAAATATAGAAATTAATATACTAGACATCCCTAATTTTGGAAATAAATTGATCCAATTTAGCAGGATGGGAGAGTCAACTAGGCTAAAATGGGTTAATTGAACTCAAGATCAGCTGTTAACCTTCTTTTAAAATATGGTTATGACATAGTATTTCTTCAAATGAAAGCATTCTTTTCACATTTGTTTAATTGCTGATACATCAGCATGTTCTGGTTTTCAATATACGATCCAATTCATCTTGTTAATATTACATTAAACAAATAGATCGGTCCCCTTCGTTTTCAAAAGATTCCCAAATGTTTAATATTTTCTTTAAAAAAAACACTATTGCGTGCCTATCGAGTGGTTTTGTTCTGAACCCTTTAATTAAATAAAGATAAATTTTCGCAATTCAAGCGGTACGTCTACTTTTATTAAATACGAAACACGATACAGTGAACCAAGTGCCGGAATTCTCACGAAATCAAAGACGATGGTAAAAATCTTCAATTAAATTCAATCTTAATAACGTTTGTTTAATTATTGGTCGACAAAGCGACGTGAATATTCTTCTACAACAACAACGTAAAACTTATATTCGATGAAAAATAATATTGTTTGGTTTATAGAGAACAGAATGTCGATTGTCGAGCGTATACTTTGTGCTGAACGAACTGTTCACAATTAGAACTTAAACTTGCTAGAAATATCTTACTTATTATTCACTTGTGATATGAATTTTTTTATAGAATACAATCAATCTTATGATTGTATAATATAACAAACAAATCCACTTGAAGAGACTTTGTAATTTTTGTGGTAAATTATTAAATTATTAAATGGGTATTTAACATGATTATATAAGCTTATCTAGATTAACAGCTCTATAGAGACCTCATGTTTTTCATTCTAAACTAGGCTAACATTCTCGTGGTTTATTTCCTCAACATCATGGTCCATATCGGTGTTTGTAAATACAAAAACAACAATACATCGAAAACTATTTTTTTTTAATTAGAGGCACGGTGGAGTTTCATATTATTTTCAGCAATATAAAGCTGTATAATAATTTGTTTAGGTCGTTTATGGGTATGCGTCTTCTTGCGTGGTCAGTTGGACTTTTCGTAAACAACAAAAGCAATCCGTCTGTAGCTTCTATGATATAACATCGAAAATAAAGGAATATTTAATTGGCATTCAATCGTCAATTTTTATATGAAAGCATAGAATACTAATTATTTCCCGGTTATTTGATGAACAGCCATTTCGAGATGCAAGAGATCAATACAAAGATTGAAAAGTTTTTCCTAACATTAGAATGTTCGAAAAGGGCTCAACTGTTTTGTCAAACATAATATTGACAACTTTTAGTTGTATCATTCATTCTTGATTGAAACGATTTTTTAAAGTTGATAAAATTTGTCTTCAATGACTGCAAGCTCTGATGTATATTTTCGTCGCACTCACGCGGTTATTTATTCTTAAGTCTAAAAGTGGGTTGGTGAATCCGTGCCTTCTTGTGACCTTCCGCAATTCGTCCATAATGATTCCTGACGGGTGAAATTTAGCCTCGTTCTGGGAAAATGGTACTTAACACATGTGCATAAAGTTTCGTCCCACATTGGCATGTGCGGTCCAGTTTCCTCAGAACTATGCTTATATGCTACCTGCTCCATCGCCAGTTGTAGGTGCGGACGGCGAGGGCCTGAAGATCCACAACATCTCCCGCTACTGCCAGGACGAGTACGAGTGCGTGGCAGACAACGGCATTGAAACTATGGCTAAGGCCAAGATGGCGGTAACAGTGGAATGTAAGCGTTGTCTGTAGTTCTGGCTCAAGTATTCAGCATCATCAACAAAAGTAGCTTCAACATGCATGACAGACTTCTAAAATTGTATGGGATTATGATGGCGTTATGACATATATCTAAAACGAAGCGGTTTGTTTTTACGTTGAAATTACTGAACCGCCTTAAAAACATTTACATGGAGTATGGCATTCTTTACTCCGGTTACTTTTGGTTAGATCTTTAATTATTGTAATGCTTATATTTACGGCATACAAGTTTTAAAAAATGAAAATTATTGACGCTTTCATTCGTATTAAACATAGTTAATATATGCATTTTATTACTTACCTCAGTTGCACCGGAAGTTTCGCTTTTCACAACAAAACTGAGCCAGAGTCAAGGCAAGGAAACTATTCTAGACTGCAGCATTTCAGCCAGTCCCCACGCGTATAGGTAGGTTCAAGTTGTAATATGCGATCCGATTGGTCAGCGTTTTTTTAACTTAAGCAATATCAAAGAATCCGCTTTATATGTTTAATCAAACGGCTTATAACTTGCTAACTTATTTAAACAGTACCAGTTACACTGGCTGGTCTTAGATATTTGTTTTACTACATGGATAAATTGTTAACAAAATTAAAACTAGTAATCAATGCTAATAATCAGTATATTTTTATAGAAATTTATTGCAACAAAACGCCACGTTCCTGTATACTAGCATGTTTCTCTAAGAACGATAATAAGTACAGTCAATATACCATTACCGGATCCGTAGCGTAATTAAGTTGTTCTGGTAAAAAGCAATAAATGTTTTGGGACTTCTTTTACACCAGTTTGATTAAATATTACTTTTGCATCCTGATTCACCACATAGTCTTATTTTAAAACGCAGGCAAAATGTGTATGTGATACCTTTTTATCGACGCAGAATTCATGCATTAACAGATCAGTTAAAGCCATAACGGATCACGTGACTGAAACCACTCAGGGGGCATCTAACACGCTATTTGAACTGTCGAAACATGAAATGTGTTGTTTACAATGACCAAGTTACATTGCCAGTTATAAATTATATTTATTTTGTTTGTTATTAATTGTTTTCTATATGTGATCTTGTATCCACACTTTACGCATGGTGTTCTTGTTTGAATTATCTGTTGAAAATCCTAAAAAGATCGAAAAGATATGGGCATCTTATAAACCATGTTAATTGTTTGAATCATATCTAATCATCGATATTGAACATGGAACATAAATAAAACATTAAGATTGAGATCATTTATTGTAAGAATCAACAAGATTTGCATATATTTTTATATAATATATTATCAATACGCATATTATCACGCTTAATCCGTTAATGCCCTTATTCTTCATTTCATTTAAGGTTTTGCAAAATCGTAAACACGAATCAAAACTGCAATGGACTTTTGCAGGCAGAAAGACTACTAAATGGCCTTTAAATTAATGCGTAAACTTCTTACTTTCCAAACGAGTTATAGCATGTGGCCGCGAAAAATGTTCAACCTCGATTTGGAAACGAGACGGAAGTCAACAAAGTCGTATATACATGTCCGCAAAACATACCGAAATGTTTGACAAAGAGTCGCTCCGATTACGACTCAGTCAATGCGTTTTAAAGAACATGCCTTGAAGATGATGTGTGCAAAATATTATCTAAAATGTATTTATCGCGATACGCAGTCTTGAAAATCAAAGTGATTCGCTATGGGTAATGATCCGGTAATGGTAACTTGACTGTACTCAAATTTAAACATAAAACATACTCATACATCATCAAAAACCTCACCATTGACAATTAAGCGTGTGGAGGTACAAAGGCATGGACATTCAACAGTCGGCGAAGTACGGCATCTCCGTCTATAACGACGACCGGTACACGAAGACGCTCAGTTTACGGATCGGATCCCTGACCGAGGAGGACTTCGGCAGGTATAAGTGCGTGGCCGAGAACAAGCATGGCAGCGACGAGGACTCCATACTCTTGCATGGTGAGTCGACGTATTAGTTCATTCATATGCGTACAGTGTCGCCCCAGATTATCCTGTGCAGTTCGCACAGGAAAAATCATGGACGACACTAGCAGCGACGAGGACTCCATAATCTTGCATAGTGAGTCGACGTATTAGTTAATTCATATGCGTAAAGTGTCGCCCCAGATTAGCCTGTGCAGTTCGCACAGGACAATCAGGGACGACACATTCCACTTGTATGTGTTTTTCGTTTAAAGCAGGACTCTTCCTAGAAAAAATCCGCTGTACGCACATGAATTGGCCCGGTTCCTCCAGACCGAGGCTCAACTATGAAACTTTCCCAAAATGTTTTGCAATCAAAATGTAAAACATTATTGTCATTATCAGATTATCAGATTAAAAACGCAAACATGCCCCAACCTTAATTGAAGCATGGCAAAATATATCTCTATATATAATTGAATGATATAAAACAACAATAATATTACGTACGTTGTACACATAATATGTTAGTTCAGGACTACACATGTCTATCTATTGACCGAAGAACAACAATAAAAGTATTTTATGCACACACCATGTTCAGAACTGAAAGAGCTACGACAAGAGGTTGTGACGACGACGACAACGACGACGACGCGGTCGCCATTAAAGCCAGTGAACAGTAATGAGTACTTCGAAAGAGATAAACACGTGTACCCCACACGCTACTGGAACAGAATGACGCCCGATCACAATAAAGGTAAGATATCATCGTTCGGTCAAATTGCCTTATTGTTGTTTTTCATAAGTTCAAAAATTTGTAAATTCTTGCAAACATGAGCTCTGGGGTAAAACTTACGGAGAACCAAAGAAGGACTTAAAGGAATGGACTTTTGAATTGATCATTCAAGAAAACAATAAAGAGAAGCCTCTAATTATGTGTTATTTCGTTCTGAAAATTTCTTAATATTTCAAATGTTCAATGTATAGCCTATTTTTGAATGTGTTTCGTTCCACATGTATATATAGGTTTAAAAATCACCATAGTCACCACATAGTGTCATCCCTTTTTAAACTGCATCTGTAAAGCGCTGTAGTTATTTTATTATTTATAATGCAATTTAGATCTCCATTAAGTTATTAAAATGTATTCATTAATTGTGTTGTGTTTTTTCTTTCAGACAATGTCGCTGAAACCGCCCAAGCCTCTCGCACTTCCTCTGCGCACGCGCACAACGCATATACGTTATTGTGTACAGTCTCTCTCCTGAGTGTCGTTCTTCTTAGATAGTACTGACGTCATGCGACGTTATCACGAAAAACGACGTCTGCAATAAACGCCGTGTACAAATTTCATTATGCAAAACGATTTAAGAGCAGTTTAACTGTTCGCGCAGTAACTTTTTGGTGAGTTTGTGCTTTCGTCGTAATTCATATTAATTATATAAACGTTTGGTTCTTAGAGGACTCAAAAATAAGTCAAAATTAGGCATCTCTGCTGTTTATAAAGTTCGATAAGACACAATAAGACTGATTGAAAAAATCGTTCGGAATTCTTTGTTAAATATTACAAATGTGCAAGGATGTTTTAACATATTACGCGCGATACATACACATAAATTGTCAAAAGGAGAATTATCATGTGAAGATATGTGAGCCATGTCGTAATATGAAAACATATTGCCAAATTACCGTATGTTTTGTAATATGTAAATTGATATGTCAGATGTATTTTAGACTCGGTCTGGGTAAACTGGACTTTAGTTTATCCTGTGCAGTCCGCAAAGGCTGATCAGGGACGACGCTTTCCACCTAAACTGGATTATGCGGAATGAGTCATCCCTGATTAGCCTGTTCCGATTGCACAGGCTAATCGGAGATGACACATTACGCACATGCTATAAGCTCAGTTTTCCCAGAACGAGGCTTTTTTTCTTGCGTTATTTATGAAACTTAATGTAAAGTTCTTACAAACGCTGAAATATGAGATGCGATATGAATGGAATTTTCGGTCGGCTCAGCAGAAAATATTATAGCGTTTGATCGAGAGAAAAGACTGAATAAGAACATTCGGTTGTATAAAGACATAAGGCACTTGCTCGTGGTAATATTCGCTTTTCGATAGCATACATGGAGGTGGATGATATTCCAGAGTATTTTCCAGCCGATCCACGATTGACAGAAAACTTTTACAACGGCCAATCATTACAATAATGAAGTTGTACGTGGGTGTTAGACATACTGACTTGGTGTGAGCCTATAACCGAAGCATTACCATTATTCGAAGTGTTGCGGTTGTGACACGTATGTTGCTATTGAATAGACTGCAGGAGGTTCTTCTAGCGGAAACCCCGGTCTTATATACAAGTGGGCACAGTGTGTAAATGTAATGATAAATGTATCATTTAAATGATTACTCTTGGTTCCTTTTAAGCGTTTCCGCGTTCTAAAATAAGTATGGGTCCAGTGTGTGCTTATTATATAAATATGTGTCGTTTAAATCTTCCATGACTTTGCTTTGTCCATAAATCGAGAGTTTATATTAATAGTGTTACAATGTTGCGAATGTTCTTCAGCAATCCGCCTGAGAGACTGAGTTAGTTTAGTTATGATGTGAACACTCCACTAACTTTTATTGAAACACAAGGGAGATCACTATATTGCTCTTGAATATTTTTTCTTGCGGTTGTCGCCCATGCCTTTTGATCGTTTTCGTCAAAACATGCGGATGACTTTCATAATATGGTGTGATTTCTCTAATAAACCTGTTTGTATTATTTTTTTATTAGCCATGTTAAGATGAACGTATTTACCGATAAAACAATAACAAGTATACATTTGTATATCCATTCCTGTCACAGCATTATATCAGGCATTATCATTCATAATATATTGTATTGAACAATTTAACTGTTTAGCATTATTGTGTTATCTTTATTTATCATCTTAATTTTAAGAGTGTATAATTTATATTGTTATAATGTGTTATCATGTTATCACGTTGTTGTTGTTTTGTTTTGCATTTAGTAATTTTGAATGAGAGTGTGTGCACATAAATGTAGTGTTTCGGTCAATAATATTAACATTTAACCAAATGTATAATTTATTTCATATATGCATTCGTTTTATTCTTTTTTTATTACATCGTCTTCAAAATCAACACCATTATCATAATAATCATCATTATCAAAGACGAGTTCCGTAATCGTTTAATTTAGATTCATAATATTATAAGCATTTCAATAACGAACTGATTTATTTCCATGTGTTGCCCACTAACGTAATAAATATATATTCAAAATCAGTGTTTCTCTTGTCAGTTTTATTGCATAGTTACGTAAAGCTTAACAGCTTTTGACCCGTTTAATTTTTGTATTTCCACATGCATGTCGCTTACTTGCTGTAAAATTAATTTATGCTTTCATATAGTTTGTTGTTGTTTTTAAAAATACGCTGAACCATAATATGGTTATGTTATCTGACAGCGTGTGAAGTGCAGATTAAACTTACATTTTGGGTGAGCTTAACAAATTCGGGTGAGCATTAATCAATAAGTACCAAAACCGACAGTTATTTGTGAAGTCAGGTGACGCGATTCTTAAACTATTTCAATGTTTAGCACGTGGGTGATATGCATTAAACATTTTGTTCGTGTCATTCTGCTAATCATCTTCATCATTTTGTCCTCAATAAAACTTACCAACACTTAGAAGTGCACTCATAATTATCAATGACCGCAGCAGAACAAATTATTTTGGCCATATCCCGTCTTCAGAAAGTTACCGCTATTGAGGTCATTTATCTGTATATGTCTCAGCCTCTTTCTATGAAAACTACATGCGCGAAAGTATCGTCCCATATTAGCCAGTCCAGTAGGCTTCTTCCGCTTGTATGGTGTTTTATGTTTAAATGAAGTCTCATCTAAGTTAAAATCCATTTTAGGCGGAAAAGGTCGTCCCAGATTAGCCTTTGCGGGCTGCACAGATCTTTATGTGACGATATTTTACGCACATTCAACATAAGTAAAAAAACAGCAAATAACTATTTTAAAATAAAACATCAACACGTAAGAAACCCAATAATGAATATCGAACTCACTACGATGAAAGTTGAAATAAATAAGAGTTCACAATGCTCTGACTGACTGTGCCTGTATGTTACATAAATGCCAGAGTATTATTTGTACTGCAAAATTTCATTTTATTTTAACTAAGAAAGAAACTTTGCGAGGGATTTAATACATTGAAACAAAGTTCATAATTGTTACATACTCTCACAGACCTGCGTGATAAGATAATTAAAATCATGAATGTCCATTGGCTTCACATATGCGACAGAAATTGTATAGTTAATATACGTCTGCAATTAAACTTTGAAAGTCTAAACGAAAGGCGGAAAACTACAACGGTCGAGGCATGGTCAGGGGTGATAACCCCAAAAAAGGGTTAGGGTAAGGGTTAGGATTAGGGGTCGGGTTAGGGTTAGGGTTGGGTTTAGGCTAACCCAAACCCTAATCCGACCCCTAACACTAACCCAAACCCTAACCCTAACCCTCTAACCCCCCCCCCCCCCTTGCGCAATACCATACCATGCCTCGCCCGTTGTAGTTTTCCGCCTCCCAGTCTAAACAGGAGCTGAAATACATTTCTTATTGAAAACGTTTTATTCTCCAACAAACCGAACGGGAGGTAACCGGTTGAGCATAAACTTTCACCTGAAAATGAGTTAAATTCCCTGTATCTGAACGATTAATGCTGAATTGCCGGGCATGAAACATATCGCTGGGTAAACATTTGTCAGTGGGCGACCTTTATACACATTCTACAATTGTCAGCAACCCAACCTTTGGAATATAACTCACTTATACCCGTATCATCATGCCTCCAGCACACAATCTTTGGAAGAATGTCCATGCAATAACCATTGCAATCACGCAGCTCGCCAGGTAGATTTTTCCATGGCATGAAGAGGAAGTACCGGTTATTTAATTGTGGGTTCAAGAGGCAGTCCATTATCAAATTTTCAAACCTTAATGACGAAACATCTTGCGTTTAAAAAAAACCTCAAAATAAAAATTAACTGATTTAGGAATCGGAACCTATTAACAAGAGTTTAATTGAAAGGTCTTGTTTCTTGTCCTCTTCCAATTCCACCTTACAAAAAGGCAGGTTTAAACTGTGTTGTCCGTCTGTCCGTCCAAACATTCTGGATCCAGTAAAAAGCTAGGATGATGAAATTCGGTATGCTGATAAACAGTCGTAAGGGGGAATATTCGCGTTATTTCAGGTTGTGTTTTTTTCGATTCAGATTGGGGTAACTGTGTTTAGCAAAACGCAAAATTTACTTTTTGGAAAAATGGCCATATTTGCCTTAATTGGAAATGAAATTGATACTGCGGTAACTAAAACAGTACTGAGGCTTTGTGGTCGAAACTCGGTATGCTTGTGCCAACCTTCAATTTTAAGTTCAGAAAAGGTTCCTCCATTTTTATAATGTGAGATTCATCACTTTTGTCCATGACAAATGGCAGTTTTGGTATACAAGTACATGCACATAGTATATTAACCCTTTGCATGCTGGGAAATTTGTCGTCTGCTAAAATGTCGTCTGCAGAATTTCTAAAATTAGCATTTTCTTCGATTTTTTTCAAAGAATACTATCAAAATAGCAAACAGTTTGGATCCTGATGAGACGCCACGTTCTGTGGCGTCTAATCTGGATCCAAACAGTTTGCAAAGGCCTTTAAAATTCAGCTCCAGCGCTTTAAGGGTTAACACAATTCATATAAACAAATAATATATACTGAGCCGAACGTCGTCACAAGACCGTCATAACTTGACACCAAATTTCGAATTCCACACAGCAACAACGAAAGTAGTAGGTGTTTCATATTCCACCAGGGTCATCACTCAAGCTTGATTTATGCGTCCCTTATCTCGTCACGAATCTTGACTGATGTTAGGATGATAACACTAATCTTCTACGACCATTTCTGCCCCGATTTGATTGAGATTTTGCCGACACTAGGAGACTTCAACATCTAAGGTCTTCTCCCTCGGGAATCATGCCGTTGAATTCGTAATCACGTTGAAAGTCATCTGCAAAATCTGTACCATAATCTCTAATGCATTACGTAGATTAAGGAATCATCTCGCGTTTGGTCTTTTATACGGTAGTGCTTTTGTTCTACAAGAAATGTACATAACGAAATGAAAATCAGATCAGCATAATGTGTTATTCAATTATATAACATTTATTTGAACATTGCATGTACAGACTTTCTTTAAAATTGATATATTATATACATGTATGGATAATATGTAATGTAATATGTGTCCGTTTAAAATTGAAGTCTGAAATCAGTGTAGGCTTTATGTAATTGTTTACACATGAGATAATTATGTAGATTTGAATAAAAATATATATCGATGTAATATTTTAAGAGTTTCACTATTCCCGTTTTAGTATTTAGTTTTTATCTTTTAAACATACCATATGTTACTATAAATTTGACTTATTTGATTAAAAATTAAACAAAAGAAGGCTGTTTAGTACATCATAAAAGCAATGAAAACGAATAACTGAATATAGATTTAAAATTAACATATGTGGTGTTCACATCTTTATTTTTAAAACTCAATGTATGCTCATATTTCTGTCGAACACATCATTTAAACTTTGGACTGTTATCTAAAAGTCTAATATCCTGTGTCCAATTATCGTTATGGTTAATATGTTTTATCAAAGAAATATTTGTGGGAAAATAACTATCTTATGGACTGTTTGTTCATTATTGTGTTAACATTGCGTAACAGCCATATATCATGTATACAGTCTCGTCAACCATGAGCATTCATAACTGCGGTTCACGGATCGTTTGATCTTTAATTATTATTATTGGACGCAATAATGGTCTCCCATATTGTGGAAGTGGGTTTCATCTGTATGGCAACAATCGTTTGAGCTTGCCAATTAAGTACTTTTTTCCACTCGTACTGACAGGATGGTTGTTACACTTTAAAGTGTCATTCGCATGCAAATACAATTACCGTTTACCGAAGTTGTTTATTAACTACATGAATAGTTTCACCGATAGTGTTTCAAAGAAATAAGCTTTTCAGTGATCCAAACAGAACAGTTCTGACAAACAAACGCTGCAACAAGAGTCAGTGTACATTGAAGATGCAACACCGTATTTATTTGTATTCACACGCGTGATTTCATCCTTCTATATTTGCTTCACGTCCCTTTTAAATTGTTCACAACATTCGACATTTTCAAACAACAAAACCTCAAACGCTCCTTGGCAAATTATATTTCAAAGAGAGGCGTTACACCGTCGTTGTCTGCTAATTGTATTGAGATGCTGTTCCATGAGCCGATCATTGAGACCTCTAACCCAGGCAGAGACAATGACAACAATGGGGCGATGTTTGCAGTTGGCCTTAATACTCACATTATGGATAATATTGTTTATTTCTTAACCCATTAATGCCTAGTGAACTCTCCCATCCTTCTAAATTGGATCAATTTATTTCCAAAATTAGGGATTTCTAGTATATTTATTTCTATATTTAGAATATTTCTTACAGAAATTCCTTTAAGCAAACAGCGCAGATGCGGCGTCTCATCTGGGTCTACGCTGTTTGCCAAGTCCTATTTTCTAGACGCTAGACATAAATGGGTTAACGCGGAGGTAAATCATGGACACTGAAATGTATACTCCCTTCAATAACAGTATTATAGATGTTGCTTGTATTTTTCGTTCAATAAAAGAAAACCTTACAATCTTTATGAACGAATAGATTCTACTCAACGAAATAATTCATGAGAGTACTAGTCTTATTTAATAATAGGAATTATTATTATAGCATAGAAACTAGGCCGAGTTTTTATGTTTCTCCTAAAGGAAGCTTATTGAACGAGATGGATTGTTGAATTGATTATTTTCGACAAAATATAATTACATTTTTTTATAATAAATAAAACCATTAAACGTAACGAAACGACATATCATATAACCTGGTTTTACTGAACATTTACGAAAACTGAATTTTCGGTCCTCTACTGACGACGTTCGATTTTCAACATGCATCGTAATGTGTTGTATACAGCCTGTGCTGCACGAAACCACTGACTCATCAGCCGGGAGCCGCCCATCAACAAGTGTTGATCACCACATTTTGAAAATAGAAGTTGCAATTATTTGTTGATGCAAATTGCGGAAATGGACAGACCGTCAGCCTTGTAATATGGATATACCGGTACCCCCCCCCCCCCCTCCCAGAAATACGGGGCTTAATCCATGTGCATAAGTATCGTCAAAGATTTGCCTGTGCAGTCCCAACATGCTGATCAGGGACGACAATATCTGCGTAAACTGGATTCTTCATAAGAAGAGACGCCATTCAAACGAAATATACCATAAAGTGGAAAGTTTTGTCTGTTGTTAGATTGTGCTGACATGGGCGACACTTTACAGACATGCATTAAGCCCCGTTTTCACAGAACGCGACTCATATCAGCGTTCATCCTGTTCGTACTCCTAAAGAATCAACTGGTCTTTCTATCTATAAAAACATTCGCGTTTTTGTGAAACAATGCAGCTGTCATATGGAACCTTGTTCAATATAAATGACATTAACAATATTAATCTTATGAAACATAAATCTGCAGGCTTCTTTTACAAATGAAGGAAAAATTTCACCGAGTTCACAAGAGTGGTGTTAACTTCTATGGGATACACATGTCTTATATGGTAAGTTTTGGGAAAACTGTGCGTAATTATTTTGCGTAATATGTCGTTCCAGATCAACCTGTGCAGTCTGTAGGGACGCGATTTTCCGTGTTTATGCAACTTTTTCCTTATCTCCTCTTAACAAAAAATCCATTTAAGACGTAAAGTACCGGCTCTGAAAGGCCCGGTTCGAACTGAACTTTAATCTACAGCGACACTTAAAGCGCTTGCATTAAGCACAGATTTCCCAGAACTAGCCTCATATAGCGAGTAGCTTTAATAATGCTTCTACCGGCTCTGATTAATGCACAAACAAAGCTCAGATGTCCCCAAAGTGATCGAAATAGAATTAATTAACGTCTTCCCCCTTTCGGCGATTGACTAATCTGTTTTAATGCTTAGTGAGTTAGCCAGATATCTGTGCTGATTTTCAATTTGACCAATAATTCTTACGGCGCGATCCCTCAGGAACCAAGATTTGCTCGCGAATTCTTGGATAATCAATCAAAGTGATTGTCGGCGCCGAACAAACTGGGTCCACTTGAAAAAAAACATTATGGTAATGAAATGTAACTATTTAACGTTTTAACATACACCTTTAAACGTTTTGTTGATTTATTTGAAAAGCATTTAGAGATAATCCTTTATTTTTTATACACGACTGCTGATAAAAAAAAACAATGTGTAGTACACTTATAGACAATATTTTAAAATACGTAACGTCTAGATTTTACAACAAAAACGATAGATACGATGAAATACGATATGAAGCGATACGATGCGATGTATTTAGAAACGTTACGATAATATAAATAAGTATACGGTCCGATTCAATATGTATAAATATACTATATTGTAATATGAACTATGTTTATTTAAAAAAAATAGGGTTCACTGATTTGTTTATGTGATGTGATTAGCAAATTAGGCACGCCGGCAACTAGAAGCAAGTAAAAGTAATATATATTATAAACCGCCTAACGGTTTTATATCCTATCAAATTTCACGGTGTGTGTTCGTAATACAAATGACAAATGCCTTTAACACCATTTGCAATACCACAGCCATGTCTGAGTGGTTATAGGCAAAATATATCCGGGAATATTCTGATCAGATGCCTCATTTTCCACCAGACTGGAGTAACAAATTGAAATGGCATCCGCATTTATAAAAGATCGTGATTAATTTGGATTTTGGATTGTGTCTTCGATTTTTAAGGGATGATTCGCTATTATCCCCTCAAGCTATACGACCGTGATTGTAAAATAGCTCATTGGAAGCAGAATTTCAAATTGTTTTAGTATTATATTTCTCGGTAGTATATCTTTTGCTGTGAATAGGTCGTTGAACACATACATGCAATATTATAGATTTCTAATGAATTTAATTGTATTATTAAGGCTAGGCGTAAATTCAAGACGTGCATTGTATATATTTATAGCATTATTGTTATTGTGTACGTCCTTCCGTCTGTCATTCTGTGTGTCATTCTGTCTGTGTGTCATTCTGTCTGTCTGTCTGTCTGTCTGTCTGTCTGTCTGTCTGTCTGTCTGTCTGTCTGTCTGTCTGTCTGTCTGTATGTCTGTCTGTCTGTCTGTCTGCCTGCCTGCCTGCCTGCCTGCCTGCCTGCCTGCCTGCCTGCCTGCCTGCCTGCCCGCCTGCCTGCCTGCCTGCCTGCCTGCCTGTCTGGTTGTCTGTCTGTCTGTCTGTCTGTCTGTCTGTCTGTCTGTCTGTCTGTCTGTCTGTCTGTCTGTCTGTCTGTCTGTCTGTCTGTCTGTCTGTCTGTCTGTCTGTCTGTTTGACCGTCTGTTTGTCCGTCTGTCTCTCTGTCTGTATGTTCGTCCGTCTGTCTGTTTGTCCGTCTGTTCGGCTGTCTGCCTCTTTTGAATGTAAATAACTGATAATGATTGTGCTACGTCATATTTTTATGTATATACAGTTATTATAGAAAAATAAATTTTGTGAACCTTTATTTAAACGAGACATGTGTGATAAGGATTGAGTTACTAGTTTTATATATTTGCTTTTATCACATGCTATACCCTGTTTCTAAAGTAACACAACCATTACATATTTTTTTTATTACACATGTGTAATACAAATTTTTTAAGCGTGTTCATTGGCTTAGTTTTCGTTTATTGACCAATCGCGTTTTGTTATTTTGCCGAAATGACGTTGCAACGTCAAATGACGTCACGAAATGTAAACAACATTCGGGATTTATCATTATGTTTGCGTAAATATTTATTTAATTTGCTCATTTAAAAGCATGTGATAAAAAAGATCAGACACTCGTTGTCATATCATACCATATTTTATTAAACTCGTCCAGGAAATTCGTTAGTAAGCTCGCCAAAGGCTCGCTTACTAACAAAATTCCTGAACTCGTTAACAAAATATGGTATGATATGACAACTCGTGCCAGATCCGATATATATTTGATAATATGATACCGTTTAAACGACCGGTATGCTCCCTGTAAACAGAAATTGAAATTGCAGCATCGCAGAATGTACGAGTTGGGAATCCGATTTGACAACTCTCGAACGTTTCATGACATGTACTCGAAGCCTTTAGATCTTTTTCTGACGTCGGAAATTAGAGACACTTCAAAGACCGTAAAATCGGCATCAGATGTGAGTGCATCACGCATCAATGTGTCATTTGTTAGTTTGTTAATTCAAACCGATGATTTTCCGTTTTATGTCTGTCTTTTATATGGCAATGATGGTATTATTTCATTAAGAAATTGGAATCTTAAAGGCCGTAAAAAGAAATGGCTGCTAGGCACCTAAACATGGAGGCGTTGTGTGTAACCATGCAGTGCATATTATTAATACGTATTATTTAGAAAGGTCACACTCAAAGGGTTATTAAATGAACTAATTCGTGGTTTGGCAAAATGGCATAATTGAGAACAAGTCGTCATAAATTCATAATGTTAATTTAACAACCGAAATAAGACACATAAATGAGATTTTTTTAATCTATTATTTTATAAATAATCATCAATGGAAATGTATGGCGCTTTTCAATGACAATTAGAAGATGTGTGTATTACTTAGACAGTGCCTTAAATACGCATCAAAATCTTGGATGGCCTAATAGAAGCGATCCGGATATTTTATTTAAGATAATTGAATTTTGAAAAAGAAAGTAATAAAAAAAATCATTTACACGATTCATCTGCATGAAATGAGTACAAGTTATAATTTAAAATATGTTCATACTTACACTGCTTATTACTCAAAATATCAATTCTACGGACCCAGAATATTCAGGTAGACAGGCATATCAATATTTGACAACCTCTATTTTACAGTCACAAAAATGTCGTTTGCATACAATGACGTGGGTAAAATAAATTAATATAATACACAATCATATTATTTTTGCGTATATAAATACACATCATATTATTCTCGTCGATTTCTATCAATTTTGTGTGCGTAATTTTCCCTTCAAGGTGGCTATTACATGCAATTTCATGATAACATTCTGGGCCACGTTACTAAAACTTTAAACAAACGATAAAGGCTTTTCCGTTATTAATAAAAAATATATATATTGTCAATTATTGTTGCAATTTTAATATTGTCTACAAGCAATTAAACAAGTTTTATAAGTCAGTCTATATTTAACAGATTGACTTAATTGTCATATTTTCAGCAAGATAGATTCTTGCTATTTATAAATATATGTATCATAAAAGTATTATCAAATTGTTTTTAGAGAGCGTTATTTTGGACGTTAATGTCCAGTTTGCTCTCTTTTTTACATATTGCTTAGTTCCTTATTTTACACGGCTGCACGCATTAACCCATTTATGCCTAGCGTCTAGAAAAAAGGCCTTGGCAAACAGCGTAGACCCAGATGATCATGCGGCGTCTCATCAGGGTCTGCGCTGTTTGCTTAAAGGAATTTCTGGAAGAAATATTCTAAATATAGAAATAAATATACTAGACATCCCTAATTTTGGAAATAAATTGATCCAATTTAGAAGGATAGGAGAGTCCACTAGGCATAAATGGGTTAAGTCAGAAGCTAAAGATCATATCAAATGAGTAATGTTGCATGGCGAAATTTGATGTTAACACATGACAAACGATCCGCGACATTCGAACATTTGACAGTCGAATTGTCGCGCTTATATTCGCCAGGAAAAGTAGCGTCGAAAATTGAGTGTCGTCATAATTGTATCTTGTCGTTGCACAAAGGTCGCGTTAAGTCGTGCGTTGTTTTGATAGTCATGAATGCACCTATCAGGTCGAAAGGAGACATTCAATGTGTTACTTACCGGATTCTGTAGACAGAAAACGCACTAAAATCGTTTAGAAATGTTAGAATCTAGTTATAAATACACGCCGGGTATGCGAATACTTCGTTGACGGATGGCACTTCACTAACAGAGAAAAACAAACGCCACGCGCGAGAGGTAAGTTCCTCTGTTTTATTTAAAGTTATATCCTAAAGATTAGTTTTTAAGACAAGACACATGGTCGAGTTGCTAAATGGTGTATCCGTTTGCATTGGGAATACACAATTTCACGGAAGAATGATACAGTTTTGCCCCAAAAATAGAAAATTCGATCGGAAAACAGCATAAACTGGATGAACAGTAAACATTTTAACAAAATAAAACTACTTAGAATTATTGCAACAAATTGTTTGCTATTCCAGCATGTAGAGTAATCACTGTGCTTCAAATACTGAAATTTTGATAGTATTCAATGAAATGTAAACAAAGATAGTGCAAGTATTCAATGAAATATAAACAAAGATAGTGCATGTTGTAATAGGTGGCATACATAAAGTTGCAGGCACTTTGTTTACCGATAAATGGCACTTCAGATTACGGAGACTTTCAACAAAGCGGGCACTCTAATAACTGAGTTTTATCTTCTACCTTAAATGCATTTATTTATATTATGGCTATTCATACGAAACATTTTGAAAATATATTTTTCAAAAATCACATTACTATTAATTTATACTATGTTTATTATAATTGCAATTTTCAAATAAGATAATATTTATTATTAAATAAATGTGTACATAATGAACTTGTTTTTTATTGGTAACTTGAGATTCAGAGAAATGAAAATACAACGGATAATGCGGATCAACACAATCGTGTTTAATTTTACTTATAGCAGGGCTTTAGATAACGGTAGTGAAGGGGTCTTTATGAGGCAAATACACATTTGTTCTTCATAAAATCCTATGTCGGTTGTGCTTATTTGAATCGCATCATCAAGACGATACTTATGCGTAGCAACAAAATTAAAAAGAGAATGGTAAAACTTCCTTAATTTTGAGCCCTGCTTATAGGGAGCACTTCCCTTTACGCAACGCTAACGTTTGCTCGAAGTGCGATTCACCTGACCCTAAATCACTGTATTGGTTGAGTTTAAAGAATCACGGGTAAAATTAAATCGTAAAAACAACTGATTCTGGAAAAAAGGAATGCGTACATAAAATGTGAAAATGTCATATTATGGAGTCAGTACTTAGTATACCCCCACAAACGAAGTTAAGGGTGCTATATAGGATAGAACTTGTCTGTCTGTCGGTCTGTCGGTCGGTCGATCCGTATTAAGTGTTAACCGTTTTGAACGTAATTTAAAATACATTGTCATATAGATTTTACTCATTAGACATATCCAATTTGTTTAACATTTATCTTTCACATTTATACCAAATCATTATCATATTTCAAAGGGATAAGAACATGCTTCGGTAATTCGTTTTTTATGTGCGTACTAAGTACATACATTTTTATTTATTGCCTGCTTACTTTAACAGTATTCCACAGCGAATTCTCTGCATTTTTGATTCACAAAAAAACGAGTGTGTTATATCTGGAAAAAAGTGCCTAGATGTCGGGAAACGAAGTGCCATTGTTTTTTAGATGATCGGTAAACGAAGTGCAGATGAAAAATGTGCATGCGACTCTTAAAACATTTGAATTTTCTCAAAAACATTAGTAAACTAAAATGTAACATGTTGTAACATTACTGGATATATTGATCTTTTATTTCGAATAGTAAGCACGTTCTTGATTTATTTCCAAGTATGTTTATTTTGTAAAAATATGTACTGATCATTCAATTCATGCTGATTATCGATGGAATTTTATCGTGTTTTTTTTAAATAATTCACCGTTTTTCCGCGAATTTCTTTCTTCGCAATACGAAGTGCTATACCATTAATCACCCAAACAATGTTCTGTGTCTAAAAACCAAATAAACAGAACATAAATACAAAAAAGCTGAAGAACTCACCTCTCGCGCGTGGCTTTTGTTGTTCTCTGTTAGTGAAGTGCCATCCGTCAACGAAGTATTCGCATACCCAGCGTGAAATATTTCACTGTTTTTTTTTATCTGGATATGCGTTTTGATGGGAAATTGAAACGATGTAATTTAAAACTACTCATACAAACTTAACCAACGCCAATAGGGTACACATGTTGCGAGTTATACATTTTCGGAATGATATTGATAGTGACAAGCAACACTTCACGTCTTTTCGGATGGGACGCCAAAAACATCGGTAAGCGAACTAACGACATTTCGTTAGTTGAAGCATATTCGCATAATGATTGTAAGAAAAATAACAAAAGTATCTATGAAATAATTAACACCCATATGTATTTCACAAATAAAATGCAATTAGTTTTAATAATAAAGAAATATTGTTTTCACGTAGCCCGTGAAATCTAATTCAACACGTAAAAACAACTAGTGCACGCGAATGGTGTTTATTGGTCTGAACTATAAAAAAAAGTATACACTAAAGCTTAAATTAGGAGAGACATAAATAATATTCGCTAGTTTTTATATTACAGGCTGGTGACTGGTAGATCGGCCATTCATGTTGTATATTACATGATATTTCAAAATAATTACAGCCACCCCGGCTTTGACCCCCACCGACTTTGAACGGTAAGTAAAAAACATGTCAAATTTCGATTGGTTAAAGGCATGCCGGACCTCTGGGCAATCAAAAATACTTTTTCTTGAAATGTTCGTTTTAAAGAATTCTTTTCTAAACGAAAATCCAGGTTCGGCCGAAATGTCGTCGCAGATTAGCGCATGCAAATGTTAAACTGAGACATACTATTTGTAAAACGTCTTGTAGAACATATGGATAATATCCAAGGATCAATAGTTGGATTTACCATTGATATAAACATGCTGAATGGTTATTTGTTTTTAAATAAAATATGTCGATTAATTAAAAACATAACGCACTTAAAAACGATTGCATATTTCTTTGTTCAAAGAGATCTACTGAAAATTACGGATAAATCTTTCGTTTTCAACGTCTATCTCTTTAAATGAAGCGACAATCAAATCGCTTATACAAAGTTGATGGCTTTCAAACACCGGAAATTAAAAAAACTATTTATGCCAATAAAACCCGAATTGTATGACTGCATCAACTTCCATTTCTCAACCTTCAGTTTGTTCAGATAAAAGTTGAAGATGCCATTTTGATGTCGTGTTGAAATGTTGTGTATACTCATGGATTGAGCGAATTCACTATTGGCTGAATTTCAATTCGCCTCGAAGAGTAACTACTGTAGTTTTCTGTTCTATTCTATGGTAGGCATTGATTCTTTGAGAAAAAACATATCTATTAAACGACTAAGTTTTTTAATAGACGAGCTATGAGATTAATATGTATTACAAGTAACTGTATTGTTATCAATATATTAAAAATCCAGTTACCTATAAACGGGTTTCAACAACCATTTTTTTAAATGTTCGCTCCAAGGTGGAGTCTCAGTTTGTGTTGTGTCGTGTGTTGTTGAATGGGATAGATCCCAAGTGTCCTGAACTAATAACTCGATCGATGATGAGAGTATAATATGGCCGCGTTTTGTGACAAAGGGTCTTATGCCATATGCGACCAGCGTAGCTACAGACCAGTCTGAGCTACCGCGAAGTCGAGTGGGGAGCTACATGTCCGCTTATGAGACCACGACACCTTGCATAGTGAACAGAGTGGCTCGTGACCAGACTGCGCGGAATGACGAGGCTCATACATTCCATATACTACGAGCGGGTCTACAGGCGATTCACTTTGGCTTTGACCACCGATACGGAATGTCTGGTAAACAAAAAACGGAAACCTTAAGAAAAGAACAAGAAAATAGTGCTATATGTACTAAAATAGTTTATTCATAAACAGTCATTTTAAATGCAAAGATTTTATTCGTTAGGGGTAAAGGAGAAACAATAACAACATTTGGCGCTAAAAGGTTGATTTTATATTATCAGTTATACAACAAGGTCACGTGCATAACTCCTTTATAACGTATGAAAACAGCATGTTGAAGGAAGTTGTTTTCCACTGTGTAATCAGAGGGAGTGTGGTGTAAACCTGACTTCGGTCTTCAACACCAAATAACGACATTCGTATTATTCAACATAAACATCATCATCAAAATAAAACGTGAGGATAAAAAGTAAAGCGATGAAAAGGAATATGTGAAACTTAATGATCACTAGCAACGAAAATAACGCACAATCCACGGTGTTCAACACCAAAGTCTGGTTAACCGCAAAGTGCCTTCTAAAGTTCCAACGTGCTATTGATTTTAACACAAATGTTGTACTATTTTTTTTAATTTTGTGTTTTTTTTTACAATAATAAAAGCACTGATACCAATTTAACGCATAAATGTTGGTGCAGCGTTGATTCAATAGATGGTGTATCCTGTCTGTGTTTGTGCAGCTGACGTTTCCCTTTGTCTGAGGTTTTAAAAAATCTCTATGAACTACCGGTAAGTCGATTACTTTTACTATGATTTAAAACCAACGCTATTGATTGCGTGTATAGTGTGCTTTTAAAACGTGAGGGATTCTTATTAATCTGTGAATAGTCTGTTCCTGTTATTCGTACACCTCGAAAATTAGTACAGAGAGTTGGCTGATATTAACCGTGAAGCGGTTTAAAACGTCATGGAGGGTGATCGCTGACTGATAGTTGATAGGTTTTTACTTGTCAAATTCTCAATGGCTTACTGTGCTGCGCGAAAATACCACGTGACTATGACGCAATTAGCATTATTTTAATTATGCATAAATGTACTCATCCGCGTGAGGTATACATACTAATTTGTTAATTTTCTGTTTGGCTGTTTAGGGTCTGCTTGCTTAAAGTTATTCCATTTAACATTTTGTTAACATTGTATGCATATTTGTGAATGAATGCCGTTTAAAAAACTGAAATCTCTAACATGTGATTAAACGCTTATAATTAGGGATGGGAACGAATACTGGAAACGATATTCGAATATTCGTTTGTCATTATTCGAATATATTCGAATACTCGATTTTTAAACCTTATATTAAAATGTCCGAATTTATGACCGTCCGGAGCTAATTACTATTCCTGATTGCCACAAATGCCACTATAAATCGTATCTTATGTGCAGCTTTGAAAAACAGATAGAGCAATATATTTTTTTAAAGATCACTGATTATTATACTCTTCTTTAAATAAATACTGTTTAGTTTCATTAGATGTAAGATATTTCAGGAAAACACATTACCGTAATTCTTATTTATTTCAATACTTATAATTGATCTGGATTATTTTCCATCAATAATATTTATGATTTTGGTTTCGCTATTTTTCGGGAATAAAGAACCATTTAAGATCGATTTAATTGGTTTAGATTTGAGAAACTAAATTCTGATTAGATGATCATTGATTTGATATATGAATAACGGAATTTAAACATACATGCCAGATCTCGACGGGACAGTCCCGCCAGTTTGGTGATTGTTCCAGCGTCCCGATATGAGACCATTTGTCCAGATATTCGTTAAAACGTTCTATAAATTCAAATAAATTCGCTATTCAAGCTCCGTCTGGCTAAAAGTTACCATCGCTAATCCCTTTATTGCCCCCTATTGACAACCAACTTCTACTTCTCGAGTGCAACATTACCGGTATGTTAGGCGTAGACAGCTCTGTTAGACTGCATTTCAGATTTAAGGTTAACCAATCGCGAGAAAAAATCAGCATTTTCAATGCTTAAACAATGTTCTGTTTTCTGTACTCTTCAATATGTATAAGGTACAGTAAGCTAAGTGAACAAAGCAATAAGTAGACTTATCAACTATGTAAGAATTAAATTAAATAAAGCTTAATTGAAACATAATTTTAGTGATGTTACATATATTAATTCGGTAACTTGAAACGAATGAAGTTATCATTTTAAGCCCCCAATATTTAATGCTTAATGGCATGAACATTAAATACATATTAGCTATTTAAAAACAAACTTCAGTTAATTTGAATCTCATTGCCAGTGATTTCGTTCCAAAGAATCATTTTATGTCTATTTTACTCATTTTATATTTCAAATATAGATTTTATCTTGCAAAACGCACACTTTTATTGCTTCAAACTTTATACAGCCGGGATTCGATAATAAATTTCGTGAAATTATGTATAAAAGCATGAAACTGTATTAACCCGGAATTCGATAATAAATATTGTGACAATATATTTTAAAAATTATGTGCTCGTTTTGTTGTATTGCTTCGTTGCACCCTACTTCGGTCCATGTGAATTACCGTGTCGCTAAAGTAGACTAACCACAATAGTTATATCATCCCGATAAATTAATGAGTTTTGCGATTCAATGCGTAAACATCATAACCAGACAGATCCTTTTAAAGCCCAATTAACACTCAAAATCAATGAATATTTTGTTATTTCGTAAAATATAGTTAATCCATACAAAATCAGTGTTCCGTATATAATAGCCATAATTTCAACGCTAGATGTGGTCTGGTAACAATGTATCTTGTTAAATCTATGGTACCAGACCACATCTAGCGTTCACGTTTTTGGCTATTGCTTTAAAAAACAATGATTTTGTATGGGTTAACTTTATGTTACGAAATATTTTACAGAAATATTCGTTGATTTTGAGGGTTAATGGGACTTTAAATAATGTCTTGAACCAAGTTTCTGACTACAACGAGCATGGTGTCCAATACTTATTAGGTAACGAGTGGCAGGTTTGGTTTGCTTTGAGTTTATTAAGATTTTCTTTCATTAAGTTCTTAAAAACGTCCACCTCTCGGTCACTAAAGGGTTTCCCGTTTTTCGCTTATTTCTTTTGTGACAGAATCAGAGGCCATATTGGACAATGTTCGTCTGACAAATTGCGCGAAAACGACGTCATTTTCAGGGTTGCATTGTTGGTAATTTTAATGTGGTAAGTATACAAATTTCAACAGTTAGGTTACAACGAAGTAACCATGGTTTATACAAATACAATGATATCGCGGTAACATAACCATGTAAATAACTGCGTTAATCAAGTTGCTAAAGTTAATATTAACCACTGTTTATACAATTGACCGCTGAGGTTGAAAAACCTGTCAAAACTCAGATTTTTAATGTTTATCAATATACGTAAATGTTTTACATACATTTACTTTAATTTTCGACTGATTTTCAGAAAATAGTTTGTACATATTGCATAACTATGAATTGATAGTAAATCGACGATTGGTCCCTCATCTTACACCATCCCGTCTGACAATTATCATCTCGTTCATTTATGGTACCTGTTATCAAAGCAATGACTTATAATGGAAACCAAAACTGCGACTTTGTACATGAACTTATAACTTTTTTGGGAGTATCTTTGCATAAAAATAGAATATTCGAATATGAACTTTGGATTCGAATATTCGACCGATTTTCGAATATTTGAATATTCGGATATTCGGTCCCATCCCTACTTATTATGTGTTCAGTTAATAAGTGTAATTTCTCGCTACGGTCACATTTTCTGGTTACAATAGTTGGTCGCAAGAAACCCGCTTAACCCATTTATGCCTAGCGTCTAGAAAATGGCTTTGGCAAACAGAGTAGACCCAGATGAGACGCCGCATGATGCGGCGTCTCATCAGGGTCTGCGCTGTTTGCTTAAAGGAATTTCTGTAAGAAATATTCTAAATATAGAAATAAATTTACTAGACATGCCCCATTTTGGAAATAAATTGATCCAATTTAGAAAGATGGGAGAGTCCACTGGGCATACATGGGTAAAGGCATCCTACAATAGCTTCTCAGCTTTTACAACAACACAAAATAGACAAACTACGACCTTGAGAACGATACGAGGAACAAAAAACACGAATAAAAGTATGATTTACTTTGTACGACAGCAATAGAATGCAAAACAATGATGAGCGTTTTCGTTATAATTATGTTTATCTTTTTTATAATGATGTGTGAGTTTTTTATTTATTTATTTTTTGGTCAATACATACTAGCGTGTGCCTTCTTCTTTATAATAAGTGGTTCCTTAAAAATTATATTCTTTATTATGATACTGATGTGGGTTCTTTATTATGATAAGGGTATGGGCTTTCTTCACTATGATAGGCACTTTCTTTATTTTAGTATGTTATCTCTTTATCCTTATGTTTGCCCTCTTTGTAATGATGATTGCGTTCTTCGGTACGATATGAACATTCTTCTTTATTATCAGTGCTGTCGCTTTTAAGATGTGGATTTTCTTTAAAATGATGATTTGCTTTCTGTATTTTGATATTAACATTCTGTTTTATGATGAGTGTTTTCTTTATTACGGGGTGTAACTTCCGTATTATGATATGTGCTATCTATATTACGATGTACACATTAGTTATTATGAGGAGCGTTTTCTTCATATATTATTAATTATTTTGGGTGCAAAATACATTTCTGCGTCTTGTTTGTAAACGATGTGTGCTTTCTTAATTATGAACGGTGAAATTGTTATAATAATGATTTATATCAATGGTGATGTGATTCCCGTTTTGTCACGTGTTCTGTCTCTATTTGGTATGCTGCATCTGTTTAGTTTTAGGGGATTTCTTTATTATGAGAAGATGATTCTGTTTTGTCATGTTTACCGTATTAATTGTATTGTGTTCCTTCGTAGGTGCGATGAGTGCTTTCTTTATTCAGGTAAATAGCGTGTTTAAAATAATTAGCGCATGTTTTATTACGAGATGTGGACTCGTTTATAGGATGTATATAATCTGCGTTTCGTCTTGTGGCCCCTGTGATATGATTTTTGAATTCTTACTTATGACCAGATGTTTTACTATTTTGGAATCTTTCCTTTAAATGACGTGCTATTAACTATAACGATTAGCGTATTTCCTAAAAGTGACTACTAATTTCCTTTCGCGATGTGTGCATTTTTTATTATGACTAGTAGTTTCATAATAATGATGGGTGCATTCCTAACTATGACTTGTAGTTTCATGCTAATAATGGTTGCATTCATTGCTATGACTAGTTGTTCATGATAATGATGTGTGCATTCCTAACTATGACTTGGTTGCACTTCTTACTATGACTTGTAGTTTCATGATAATGATGATTGCACTCTTTACTATGACTTGTAGTTTCATGATAATGATGATTGCACTCCTTACTTTGACTTGGTTGCACTTCTTACTATGACTTGTAGTTTCATGATAATGATGATTGCACTCCTTACTTTGACTTGGTTGCACTTCTTTCAATGACATGTAGTTTCATGATAATGATGAGTGCACCCCTTACTATGACTTGTAGTTTCATGATAATGATGGGTTCATTCCTAACTATGACTTGTAGTTTAATGATAATACTGGTTGCTTTCATTACTATGACTAGTAGTTCATGATAATGATGTGTGCATTCCTTACTATGACGTGGTTGTACTCCTTACTATGACTTGTAGTTTCATAATAATAATCCGACGGGAAGAGAGCGTGTAACCACTACACTACGGAACCGCTTGAAAACTCGCCTTCTACCTACGATATTAATAAGCTATTAATAGTCGGTTTAAATGTAAACCCAGAAGTTTAAACGCTGGATAGTGAGCGGGGTTAAAGGTCCATACCAAAGGGTCCATACCACTGGCAAGATACGGATCAGGCCTGCGGCCTTCTATATGTGGTTCTTAAAAAAAACCTGTAGGAGGACTTGATAGTAATGAGACTGGGGTGTTGTGATGGTGCTCCTCATTGATAAGCGGCTGCTTCCTTTATCAAGACTCATTATTGCAATTAATCATACGTGTCGCGCTTCGCCCTCTATAGCGCCTTTATTAGTAACTAAGATACTAATTGGATAGTGGAACAAAACAGTTTTGTTTTTATACAAAACCAGAAAGTTTCACCGGTTCGCGTATTTGCCCAGTCCCTGTGATATTGTATTATTGCCCAGTCCCTGTGATCAGTTATTAATTAAAACAATTAGCTTTGCATTATTGGCAATAAATGTTGAAGTAAATGTAATAGGCACAAATGCAGTACTTATTTACACTAATTTACACAAAAAATCTCCACTATGCAAGATATTCTGACAACAAAAATATATACATTCATCCGTAAAATAACTTTTCCTCCCATAAGCGAAAAAAATGTATTACATACTAGTCGCCGCACTTCAGTGCGACGCCAATGAAGTAAAAGATGAAACAAAATAATCAAGAAAACTTAGCTTCTTCAGGCTTAAAGTAAAATACACTCATCGACTTTCTCGTAAAGGAATCGGTTCGTGTTTAGATCCCATCTCACATGGACTAAAAAAACGAAGTGAAAATAATATTAATATCGACTTTATTATTGCAACATTACAAACGTAAAAGTAATGTTACATCGTAACCGTTTATTTAGAAATACATATGTCCATTAAGGGCGGGCGGGCGGGCGGGCGGGCGGGGTTATCACCCTTTCGTTTTCCTGCACTGCGTGCGTGCGTGCGTGTGTGTGTGTGTGTGTGTGCGCGCGTGTGCGCGGGTGCGTTAGAGTGTGTGCATATGGGAAAATGTAATCAACAATACATTTATATTCTTAAATACTTTCTGTTAATAAACCATAGTTGTTTGAAGGCCTCATTGAAAATAAGATTGCCAGTGTTAAATTGTTTGCATGAATTTGTATCAATGTGTGGTCTTAATGAGTTACCTTCGGAAAATAAAGTGATTATTATTATATATTATTATATGTTCAACCCTACTCTGCATTTGCACTAGCACATATACTATGTAATATAAGATAATGATCACAGAACATTGAAGAAATCCCTTCGGAATTCGCAAAAGTAAACTTGCTTTGACCTGCCTGCGATTATAATTCTTGATGAAGGTCGTACCATTTCAAAAAAATAATAATATATAACCAATTTTCCTCTTTGTAATCAGTTCTGAAACTCGCGGTCGTTATTCTTCAAACAAATAGGGATCTCGTGGAACAAAGAAATCAAAGAATACGTTCTCAGGAAAACAATTTGTTGCTGTCAGACGCAGATGAAATCGGTTAAACATCGTAATTATTGCGGATGTTTCAATCAAAGACACTGCGAAACGAGCAACCGCTTTGTATTCGTATTGTTACATTTGAAAGCGGTACCCCGGTGCGACATATGACCAGCGTCTGCATCAAGTTTGTATCTTTAGAATCTTTGTATCTTTCGCTGATAGACAGTATGTAATATATTTTACGAAGGCTATTAACTGCAACTCTATGGGATAGAAAAGGCGTGCAAACGTCGCATACAAGTCTCGAAACTCAAATTCATTCGTTACTTAGAAAAATTTTGATCAATTTATTGAGGCAATAATAACTATTAAACTGTTTATTTTGTTAATGCAATACATGTGTCATTTACAGGTTAGAGGCAAAATCAAACAAAAAGTACAAGGGTTGCCCCTCTGACACAACAAAAATCTATACCTGAACAGTTTTGGCATGTACTAGTCGTTATTCATGTTTTATGAAGTAAAAAAAACAACACTTACCTATGTCCATTATGGTATGAATTGTGGTTTAAACTAAAGTAACCTAAAATCTTTTTTCAAATTTACAAATATTGAAAAATAACATAATAACAAGAACAATTTGTTTGTGCCTAGAAATTAGTTGATTTTCAGAATTAACTGCTGTATATGTATAACATATTTGACAAGCATGTTGACGGGACGACTCGAGAAAACCAGGTATTTGAATGCTTTTAATACTAAGATTTGTATACAATTGTTTATCCAATGTATTAACGTTTAACAAGCCGCATTAAGCGGCTAGAACATTAAGCTTCATATATTTTCGTTATGGTATACTAGCATGCTGGCATAATAAATATATGTTCCGATATAAATTAAATCATCCCGTCGTCATTTCAACTTGGTATTTTCGTTATAACCGTGTCCGTGTACAAATTACACTATCAGATCTCTCAATTATTTCCTACGGATAAATCGTGACACGCGAATGAACGCTATCCGAACAAAATACACGAGTATTTAAACCAATAACCGGCGTCGATTATTATAAAATGACACACAAAGCGCTAAAACATGCTCTCCATCATTCTCAATTCACGAGCCGCCACGTGCCGGCAATCTCAGCGCGACAGTGCGGAAATGAGCGGTGTTAATAGATTGCTTGTTGTGGCGCACCGGGCGCCGGATATCATGGCATATCTATCCGGAAAGGTGTTTTCTATTAATTATGGTCGCGACAGCATGATTTATAGTGGTGAGCGGCCGAAATAAGAACGGCAGTTTTCGTTTACCTTTGCAAGTAACTGGTTGTAGGAATTGATCATAAGTTTTGAAAGAGACTACAATGTAACTAATGATGACACTATCGCTCTTCTATACTATCTGGTATTAGCCCCAATGCAAGTGGCATCAGGAACTAATAATACTTTGGATGAAGAATGTATATACTTCTTTGCAAATGTATGCATTTCTTTTTTATAACTATATTATTAAAGATAAAGGGATCAGTATTGACTAGTTGCACGCTTATGACTTCAGTTGGAGAAAAAATATCAGCCAATATTTCAATGCCAGAACTAGGATGTATATTGTACATGTGACAATTGCAAATACACCTACACACAACATATATTTATGTACGCCAGACCGTCTCCAGTTACCTGGATGAGCGTGTGAGCCAAATGGCGGATAACTCAACTTGCTTTTTAAGGAGTTCTCCATCCTTAGACGTTGAACTTTCTGTTGCGTATATAAATCCCAATTATGTTCAATACTATTATATAGACAGATTTACTGGACTGGCGGTTGGCATTGTGCTCGGTGCACTCGCGTGTCGCGTTGACGACCCGGGTTCGATTCCCATTCTCAGCTCTTGTATGTTTGGATGTTAATCACCATAACGAAATATGGTATTTTATCCTGTCACCCGTCCTCCACCCCCCTCCTCCCACACACACAACAAAGACAAAAACATAAATCAAATGAATGGATGAATGAATGGATTAATGAATGGATGAATGAATGGATGAATGAATGAATGAATGGATATGGATGCATGGATAAATGAATGAATGAATGAATAAATGAATGAATGAATGAATGAATGAATGAATGAATAAATAAATAAATAAATAAATAAATAAATAAATAAATAAATAAATAAATAAATAAATAATCAGAGCTATTGTGACACATCTCGGGTTGTCACATAATGTAGCTTCCATGCGAATGGACCTCATCAGCATCGAAACGCACATATAATATTATAACACTAGATCTTATGAATGCGCCATGTATAGACCAATTGCAGAGACGCGTGGTACCGACCGCAGCCGTCAATATAGTGTACGGTTTCGCATAATCAGTAGAAACCAATACATCACGCCAGCATCCGCGGATCGATCCTCGTTCCTGCAGACGACATCTTCCTGAGCAGACGACACTTCGCACGATCAGAAATCGCGCGCCAATAAGTGGGTGTGTTTATGGTGGCGATTTGTTGACATAGGCAAGTCGTCGACAGCGCATGGGCGGAGACAGCAAGCTTATTTAATTTAACGCCATCTTCGTTCTCGATGACAAAATATTTGATGCAGCCACGCTGTCACTTATAGCCTTATCTTGTCACTTTGTGTTGTCTCTTAGCACTTGCGGTGTAAAAATATATTTAGACAATTTTGAAACCGAGTAAATAAATATACAATGTTTGTATAGCATATTTAACTGAGTAATTTAGCAGCGTTTTCTTTCGAGGAACTTATTTTCTCTTTAAGTTCAATAATAAGCTCTCTAAACATGGAAACCTCTGCGCGGCATGATATGCACGGGGATATTATGGGCGACGAGGTGTCCGCATTTTCACGTGCCCGTCAACATTCACCTCGTGATCAACACCAGACTGCACGAGAGTCACCGAGCACGAGCGAGTTTAATAGCATTTTACATCAAGGTAAGTGTCGAACATACATAATTTCGTATAGAACATTTGATACATACTATTGAAAGAAAGGTTTTACTTTAAATGAATGCATTTATTGCGGACAGAAAGAATATCGTATAGTAAAATAGATAGCTTTGATGTGAACCCAGTTACATTTACAACACAATATGAACACACATACACTTATAAGTCTTTACATGTGGAATAGATAAATATAAAAATATATCAGAAATGCAAGAACAGAAATACAAAACAGCATGCTTAAGGATGTATTAATATTAATGTTATATAATATTTAATATTATGTATGTATTTACTTGCCAATTTGTAGAATAATATCAGCGTGTATCAGGTAATGAAAAGAACATTCGGAAGAAAGAATGATGATGATGATGATGATGATGATGATGATGATGATGATGATGATGATGATGATGATGATGATGATGATGGTGATGATGATGATGATGATGATGATGATGATGATGATGATGATGATGATGATGATGATGATGATGATGATGATGATGATGATGATGATGATGATGATGATAATGCGTGCTCTTTTACCGAATAAAAATGGCTGTATTTTTTGCGCTGAAAAGCAAAGTGTTAGCTTTATTTAGGCGACTTACGTATTCTATTAAGGAGGGTTTCTTTGTCATTCCATTTAGTGACAGGTCTATGAAATCGAAAATAAAACTTTTTTATTGTCTCGATCGGCGCTGGTTCGAACATGGATATTTTTCGAAGAAACTTTTTTGGATGGTGTGGCATTTTTGTATGCCTGCCTGAACAATTGCGATTCTGTACCGTCTCCATCATTATAAACAAATTAAAGATTGACTAACTAACATTTATGTGAACGATAAACATGACACGCTTTCAACTATCATCCATTGTGCACGTGTACGCTTACATATACATTTGACTTTAGAAAATTATATAGACATAATTTATCGTGTCGAAAATTATAATATCACGTCATGACAAGCATCTGTCCGATGTTGTAATAGTTGAATAACTTTTCCGCACCAAGACGCAGTGTGACGTCATCAAATATGACTTGGAAAAAAATATGAAAGCTGTTTGTTGTTATCTTAGAAACTTTGGTCTTCAGACGTCAAATGATCGTTTAGAAGTTTAATATGGCAATATACACAAGCAGATTAAAAAAAAATTAACAAAAATATTCGATAATTAGGCCAAATAATTTTTTTTCAATGTTAAGTCTCCATCGATTTTTTGAAACTACCAATATAGAAGGAAGAAACTAACAATGGTGCAATGAAAAAGATTTTTGCTTTCGACGGTTTCATGACTAAAGTTCACAGTATTTAATCAACACATAAATATGGCTTTAGTCAAAATCAAGTCATTTCAATAAAATTAACATCACATAATATTGTCTTATGATTGGATATTTATTAAAAACTGAATGCTTATGCCGCACACACTTTATACAGTCTACTCTCGTTATCTCGAAGTCAGAAGGAACAAGAAAAAATATCGGGAGCTCGAGATATCCGATTAGGCGTTTTCAAAGAAAAAATGAGATGAAAATTTACCTTGTTTTTAACATCTAAATACCTGCTAAGTGGTCTAACTAAAGCCGTCACCGTGTGGCATAATACTCACAACGGCATAATAATTACTGTATGAGATTCAATGCGCGATTCTTACGATTCTTTGATGTTAAACAAATACTGAACTGTACGTGTACATTTTGTAGTTTGTAATGCAAAGTTCAATTGATTGTTAGTACATGTACTTTATTATCATTATCAGTGATCGAGATCGCCGGTCAGGAATTTCGCCTTAATCTCGTCCCTTTTCTTGATCCACGTTGAGAGCGTATTTTGCGGGATGCCAAACTCTTCTGCTATCTTCTTCTTGGTCTTGAGGCCTTTCTCGACTTCTATGATGGCCGCGTACTTTTCCTTGAACGACTTAACTTCAAGCTTTCGCTTCGTCCCACGCTTGGCCCATCCAGATATCCCCCGGGCTGGATATCGGGTCCTTCTCTGGATTGCTCGACCGACAACTCATAGTTATCTTTCAATTTAGCCATGAAAAATACTGTTGGAGTTCAACGATAGAACAACATTCTGAAAATTTGCGACGGTTTATATACGCAAAAATATAACTCAATGCATTTTGGAATGTTGTTTGTAAAACAATTAGTCTTTCGGCAGGCTGTGCATAATTGCAGTTAATTGCAGTTAAAGTGACAGGCCTTACTTAAGTGTTAATGGCTAACGACATATCGGGAGCAACCGGGCGAAGCGGGACGGTGAAGTATCAAAGAAAAAAATTCTCACCTTTGCAGAATATTTTTTAATGATTGGATACTTATTAAGAAAGTGAATGCTTAGGCAACAAACAATTTATAAACATGTATTTTGTTTGACGGATTCTGGCGAACGTGTCGAATAAAAAACATCTTAAAACCCCATAAACACTCATAATCAAACACTATTTCGTACACTATTTCGTAAATAAAGTTAACCCATGAAAATCAGTGTTATTTATAGCTAAAGCTAAAAAATAGCGGTTGATGTGGTATGGTAACACAAATTTAACGAAATACAAAATGAGAAGCGTCGGAGGCACGGCGTAAATACCGGTACTTATAATTGTGTGTTTGAATTGAATCGCATTGTTGTTGTCGCCATATCCAGCACTGCATGCGTTTACGTACTTACTTTGTCAATTTACTACTAGTATATTGATAACAATGGTTGTTTAAAACCCTGTAAACCTATCCATCTCAAACGCTAAACAAATACCGGTAATCGAATTTATATCGCCTATTTTGTGTTCTAGACTACAGTGCGGTTTATATTCGTGATGTCACATAGTATCATAACGGACTGTGTCGTTGAGCGGCCATTTCCAGGCTATAAATCATTCCTTGAATACTTATGACTACGTCGAGTGATCTCAGTCTTATTATGGCTTTGATATTTCCTAGAAAACTAAACGTCAGCATCATGAAAGGTTTATCTTATTGAGCCCCAGACGTACAGAGTAACAGCACGGAGTCTTGGCCGAAATAAGCAAGACGATAAACTTAAGTATATATTCTGTCAAATATATGTCACTAGATGTCATGTTTTTATAGTTTATGCCGCGATGCATTTTGGATGAAAATGTTTAAATCTGGTTTACAATGCAGATTTCTTAAAATAGTGAAGGATATGTGTGCCATTGTTAAGTCACGTGTTACAGCATGGTCATCCAAATCACATTATATTAGTCATGCGTGTGGACTTAGGCATGGATTTTATGTTGCCGATTTTGTTAGTATATGGTAGTTTTTTCGTTTTACTCTTATATGACATGGCTATTTAAGGCATGTCACCTGCTGAAGTTCAATCACATTTGGATAACTTAACTTTATATTGTAATTCTCCGGGGCGTAATATTAACACTGCAAAACTAAAATAATGGTATTTCGGAAAAGGGATGGATGTTGAAATAGTAGATAAAATAGGTTTATACTGGATGTTTTCAATTAACACAGGGATCTTTGGTTCGTAAAGCCCTTTAGGCCAAGAAAACATTATTGTTTAAATGCAATGACTTTTACATGATAAAAACGATTCTGTCATTTGCTTGGCTCTTTTGTTGGTTTTATTTTGAATTATGATTTGGATGTATGGGGTTTCACAAAGTCAAATGATATTGAACGCATACATAAAAAAATATACAGAATATTAAGACTTACTTCTTTAACGACTGCGCTTTTTTTGTTTGATTTCGAGTCTCTGCAAACCAGTTGAGAACACAAACTGGCAAATATATTCTGAATAACATTTCACGAAATGAGCGTTATTGTTTATATTGTAATGCCGCTATTACACTGATAACAAGTAAAACAAATTTGTATGTAAATTCCAAATGTGATTAGTTCCATGTGAATAATCAATAATTGTTAGGTTTGCCAATATATCGAAGACGATTTGGTTATAAGAAAAACTATCCAAAGTATACCGTTAAAAATATTCATTACCGCGTCGACAGAACGTCCTTGTTCTTGCCGTCGATTGTCTTTATTTGTATTCTTGAATAACTTTTTTATGTAATAAAGTGTTTTGTTTTTATTCCTTTTTTACGTGACCGAAAATAACGTGTATATCTAAGAATGAAGACAATACGCTGTTGTATAAGTCTTACAAAACTGTCTGTCTGTCTGTCTGATACCTTGATAAGGTGCAACAATACGACTAAACCCGTATTCCAATATATTACGATACAGTAAGCCCGAATCGCAATACGTAGCGAATACAATTAATAAGGTACATTTTTAAAAAGACATGAGACATTGACATCCTGAGCATGTATTAGTTGTTTGTCATGTATATTGCACAAACCAGTTAAAAGTTACGTGTGTATCCATATTAACTGATTATGGATAAACGCCTAATTCCTACTTAAAACAATGTTTTACATTTTATATGTGTGGCGTTGCGAATAAGTCTCATACATCGGCTTTTGTTTTTCGCTTAAAAGATACTTACTTTAAAAGAAAAATACCATACAACGAAAATGTCGTTCCTGATAACCATTTGCGGACTGCATAGGCTTATCTGCAGCGACACTTTACACAAGCCCAGTTTTCCTAAAATGATGCTCAAATAATCGTAACTTTAACTTTGTAACAATAAATACGCATCAACCACTGTAACGAGATTTAGAATGACGCTGAAATCATCATGCATGAGCTTTCCTGGTCGGATCTAGGAAAAGGATTTACGAAATCAAACTAAATTAAATTAACTGTCCTACAAAATAACGCGACAATCACATAACAGGAAAATATCGCAGACGCGTCTTTGATTTCCAGGTTTCTATAACGGTAGATCTAATTTGCGCCCAATTAGCATTCTGATGGTTGCCATTCTCAGAACCAGCCTTTCAAAAGACTAGAATCCTTGGATCAGGTGTGGTTGCCACTAATTTCCATCTCGAAATCACATCACTTCACGCCCGGCGAACGCTAAACTAGCGGCCACTTTGTTACCGCTTGAAAAGAAGCAACGTCAGAATTTCTGCGATTTGGACAAATGACATTATTCGGAAGAACTCAGGGCGGTTCTTTATAGCTTTCCGTCTCACTGATGACACTTTAATAAAGTTATCCGATGTCGTTATTGACGACAAAGGCGAAAATGGTGTTTGCGCTGATTAGCCGAGCGGTCGTACTTAACAAGGTTTCTATCAGAGGCAATAAAAGACATATTTGATTTTCACAGCGTAAATTAGATAATGTGGATTTCATCTTTCACGGCGATGGGCAGACGGGCTGTAATGATGGACGCACGACCGAGCACAAAAATTGGACGGGGGGACAAATGTGGATGCGCGAATGTGAATTGTAAAAATGTGACTTTTGCCAACTCATGTAGGTCGTAAGCAATGTCTTTTATGCGCTTTTATAAAATAAGTACTGTATCAACAATTATCAAATAAATATGCGAAAGGTAAATCTAAGTAAATCTATTTGAAATATCTACACGTGCAATCTTGAACATGTGTACGTTATAACGAATCATATTGTAGTAATCGAGTCGGTGAAATAAAATACCAAACATTTTATTTAATGAAAATATGGCTTTATTGCAGAACTAAAAATGCTATATGTTCATGAAATAGGTAATAACAATATTATCTGCATAGTGCATACAATATTTAGGATGTGATTTAAATCCGATGGCCACAGTGGCTACTTCAAAGTCTACGAAATTCGTTAAAAATCAGTGACGAATAAACATAATGCTACAGCATCGCTAAGTAGCATATACATGTACAATGTTTCAACGAGCTATTCATTGACATAATTAAACACGGTCACAATAAACCTGCTCATGTCAAATGCCAGTAGCCCAAAGCCGAAAGTCTATCAGGGGCCAGATGTTACTTTGAGAGTTAATTTTCGACCGCTTTTATCTTCTGGAGTGCCTGCGAAAAGTAGCACTCGAAATTTCACATCGATGACAAAACGTCCCACTCTTCTCTAGTGATTAACCATTTTGCAATACTCTATTTTCTTCCGAATTCGCCATCTTTCAAATATATACATCCAAGCGCGTGCAGGAAAATTTAAATATTCATTAAATTGCAGTTTCAACGTAAACAGTTCATTTCAATTCTTCAATTACGCATTTCGAATGAGATAATTAAGCAATTGTCTGCGAAATTTCTTACATTTAAAAGTTTAATCCCGACACCTTTGAATCTTTAATCATTTGTCATTCCATATTCGTACCACTGACTGCTTGTCTTAAGTCTATTATTCGCGCACTAAGCACGATCGGTTCAAATGAACTTCTAATTGTGTACACATAGTAGAGAAAGTCTAGGGAGATATGACCGATGCGCTTACTCTTATGAGATGATTATTAATTTTGTAAACATGCAACCTTTATCCGCACCAAAATGGTTATCATATCCACCATCATCACCATCATCATCATCATCATCATCATCATCATCATCATCATCATCATCATCATCATCATCATCATCATCATCATCATCATCATCATCATTATCATTATCATTATCATCATCAGAAGCAGAACCATCATCAACATCACTATAATCGGCATCAGTAAAATCAGTATAGTTTTCTTCTTTTCTTTTTCATGATCTTCTTCGTCATTTTACAGTAAATTTTATTATTACACGGTATTCAGCACTAACGCATACGCACAAATAAATGGATGTGTACTAAAACTGCAAATACAAGTGTTCAATACGTATACAAAGCGTTCTTTTCTTTCGGAGTCGTATAACCGGCGGTGGGATCCGTGCCACTTGCGATGATTACAGCGTGGTTGTTCGTGTGATAGCGCCTCACATGGTCACGCTTCATTAAACCAATCTCGAGAAAATTGCGCATTTATATTCGAATTTCTTAGTGAATTATTAATGAAGAGGAAATAGCTAAAAATGTTAAAACAATCAAAATATGATCTCGATTCGTTGATTGGGAATTAAATCACCCCGGCTTAATATAACATGTCATTGACACAACTTTATTCAGTCAGGTATCCTAGCGAAGCATTGATTTCGGGTTTGTTTCCATCAGTACCACGGACAATTGAACACTGGGCCAAGATTTCTGTTATTTAATGACCTGTTTGATCAAATCAAATTACGAAATAAAATATAGCGTTCATTTATGATAAAGAAAACACCGTTAATTGTGGACTTGTAAGACGAATTCAAAGTAAGGCAGGTGCTCAAATCAAAGACAAGGATTGTAATCAGGAAAACGTCCGAACAGTTCCGCAATAACTTGTGTGTGTGCGCATGACACTAAGTAATTAAATGGCCGGAAACAAAGATACCTGTCCAACGCTTTGGTTTTAGATTGTAAACGATACTGGTTATTGATTTTAATAATATGAATATAATTTGTGATGAGTTCAGGGGCAAAACAATCGAAAAGTGAAATTCGGACTTGTTTTCGCATATACAGAGAACAGCATTTCTAACGCGACACTTACACTAAGTCTTTATATAATGATTATTTGTTACTAAATTGTTTATCAAATATGCTCGAGCTCTTCGCAAGCTTTAATTTCACCTTTAACATCAGGTTACTGCATTTTGTATTAAATTTGTAAAAGCCCTAAATGTATATCAAAATGTTAAATGTTGCGTTCATTAAATGAATATATTTATGATAATTTATCTGTGAACATTTGTATGGACATCAGTAGAATGAAAATGAAGTGATTTTTATTAGGTTTTTTTATGGAATAAACGTATTAACTAGTGCTTACTTCGCTTGCGCTTGGAATAAATAAATGTTGCTATTGCTTAAAACTGCTACGAATGACCGAAAAAGTATTTGCTGCTTACGTCTAAAAGATGCTTCTTATTAAATGTTTCAGTAGCGTTATCATATTCGTACGTTAAATTAGAATGAAATGATTGGAAAACTTCATATGGACGAGTGACGCTTATTACAGTCAGAGCTCCAGATAAGGGCCGTACAGCCGTAAATACGCCTTTTTCATGAAGATTGACGCATTTATTTTTATAAACTGGACGTACAATTACAACATTTATATCCATTTTACGCATTTACGAAAAAAATCTGGCCGTACCGATACGTCTGCGTCAGCGCGGCGTGATTTGTTGGTCTCTAACCTAACGGCGCTTTTCGTTAATTTAAATTACCGAAAAGTTGTTGACTGGGTTCATATATTATTGTCTATTTTGTTGCGTGATTTCCTGTAACTTGTAAATCCGTCAAAAACGATATGTCTGCGCGCAATTGAATGCCGGCTTAACCGAAAGCGGCTCAAAACAACACTTTGTTGTCATATAATGACTACATACGGTGTCTTCTAACCATCCTGACATTAAATCTGTAAACCCAGAAAAAGACATTGTCGCCCCGATATTAAACGATTTGATTGCATCGGTGGCGTAAAACGTTAGAAAACACGATGGACAACGGATTAGACAGTGAAATAAGTGTTTATTCACTTAGCTTACTAGTTGGCTTGTGTTTTCTTGTCAAGAAAAATAAAGAAATTGTATTAGTCATGAGTTTTTATGTGTAGTTGTATTAGCATCACAATTCAGAATGGAAAACCTAATACAATAACTGTTTAAGAAGCTAAATATATTTATTATAATTGCTGCAAATGTTTCTGTTAAGTCAGTTATACACCCTTCAATATCCAAGAACACGGGTAGTACAGTACTACCTGTATTTTTGGATATGGTAGTACAGGTACTAATTGATTTTAAGCGTTACTCCTTTTCTTTCTGTCAGTGGCAGTACCGTTACTAATTTCACAAATCCTTATCTGGAGCACTGTTACATGAGGCTTGTTCTGAGAAAACTGATCTTAATGCACGTGCGTAAAGTTTCGTCCCAGATTAGCCTGTGCAGTCCCTACAGGCTAATCAGGGACGACACTTTCCGCCTAAACTTGATTTTTGGTAAGAAGGGACTTCTTTGAAACAAAAAATACCATAAAAGCGGAAAGTGTCGTCCCTGATTAGCATGTGCGGACTGTACAGGCTAATCTGGGACGACACTTGACGCACATGCATTATGCCCAATTTTCTCAGAACGCGGATCAAATGTAAAAAAATCAAACTTCGCATTAATACAATTTAAGCAATCAAAGTCAACCATAAACAAACGTGGATCATTCGGCCTTAAATATTGCGGCTCATGCTATGCTTTGTTGTAGCTCACGTGATATAGAGGACGAATACCATTTTATGTTAATATGCCCTTGTTATAACGATATCCGGAAAACATACATAAAACCTTATTATTTCAAGCGACCATCAGTGTATAAATTCCTAAGCCTAATTAGACTATGTAAAAAAGAAGAAGCTATTAAGTTATATGTTTTTGTTAAAGAAGCACTGTTGATCAGAAAGTCCATATTGAATATTCTTCAGAATACAAATACGACCGAGTGTCGTTATCCGCCGGTTCTATTGTATGTTTGTTTGTGCAGTTGTTTGTTTAATGGAATGTATATAATATTATATATCAAATTTGTATAATTACTTCTATTATAATAAGCATAATGCTCAATACCTATGTATAGCTTTATGTTATTTATGTTTTAGAAACTCTATTGTTAAGATTTATTGTACGGAACTTAAATGTATCTCTATAAATGTGTAACAGACATGTTTCATTTTACAAGTTGCTGCCTTATATAACCAGTGCAATATATGCTCGCTATTTTTTTCTATTAAATAGCAAAACAGCCCTAATTATATACTTAAAATGACTAATTTGTATTAAGTCCATTTTCCATATATGTTAACAAAAGTATTATGTTTTATATATGTTCATTACTAAATTCTGTCTAATCACTTACTTTTCACGTGACCTTTTGACATATCTTTTACAGTATGGTTAAAACTGACGATGTACTATGTACACGTCGTAATAAATATCTGTTCTGTTCTGCTATAAATAGATGGTGACGTCAGTGCGTTATTATCAGTTATACTGGTTTGTACACAACTATTTTAAAGGGGCCTTTTCACAGATTTTGGCATGCTTAGAAGTTTGTCATTAAATGCTTTATATTGATAAACATTGGATCTAAAAAGCTCCTGTAAAAAATCAAGAATAACATTTAAAAAGGGAAAAAAAGTAGCCCGCAGAAGGGCTCGAACCAGTGACCCCCGGAGTCCTGGAGTAAAAACCCAATAGACCGCTCGGCCATGCTGCCAACTATGTATGAAAGTCGTATTTTATAGTTTATATAAGCAATCTTTGTAGTTTCACAAAATTAAACGACAACAACAGAACTCTCCAAATTATTCAATCGTTTCGCGTTGCAACGCTTTATAATTTTCAGGTTTTTTTATCGTCAAAAGATGCATATAATGGCTATATTAGACCATGGTAAATGTTCAGTATTACTGTTTCCTCACAAATATCATAACTAAAACGAAAATTTGCAAATCTGAAACAACTTTTTTCAATTTTGTCAAAACGTAAAAAAGATCCCTTTAAAGGGATCTTTTCACGCTTTGGTAAATTGACAAAATTGAAAAAAGTTGTTTCAGATTCGTAATTTTTCGTTTTAGTTATGATATTTGTGAGGAAACAGTAATACTGAACATTAACCATGCTCTAATATAGCCATTATATGCATCTTTTGACGATTTTAAAACCAAAAAAATTATCAAGCGTTGCAACGCGAAACGATTGAATAATTCGGAGAGTTCTGTTTTTGTCGTTAAATTTTGTGAAACTACGAAGATTGCTTATATAAGGTATAAAATACGTCAAGAATGTGTACTCGGCGGAATAGCTCAGTAGGCTAAAGCGTTTTTACTTCAGGACTCTGGCAGGACTCCAGGGGTCACTGGTTCGAAACCTGCTCCGGGCAATGTTCTTTTCCTTTTTTTATTTTTTTTCTTGATTTTTTACTGGAGCTTTTATGATCCAATGTTTACATTTATCAATATAAAGCATTTAATGAATAAGTTAAAAAAAATGCCAAAATCTGTGAAAATGCCCCTTTAACGTTGAATGTTTTATACACATTTAGGCGTTAATTTGGTTCAATATTTTAATTTGTATAACTGTTCATTCTGCGATGAAATAATGTAATTTAAACAATCTTATTTTCGTCGTATTTGTAATCGCCGAAACGGTTGAAAGTTACTGTTTAGTAGACTTCGCATGAATACAAAATTCTTATTATATTCTGAAATTTACCAGTTGATAATTTTTGCTGACATCAGGGATTTTCCGCGCATGCGAACTTACTGGTTCGCAAGCACTAGAAACGTAAAACATATGCGTGCAGTCATTTGTTTAGCCAATCTATCGATAAGAAATTACGAAATAAACAGTATAACACCTAAATAAAAGTTGAAAGATATCACATTTATTACCAATATTATGTATTCATAAATTAAAATTTCCCTTCATGAAATGTAAGTTAGTTATGAGCTATTAGACTTAAGTCTGAATGTCACAGAACAAATCTGTAAATTAGCCAATAGGATTTCTTCTATTAGGATTTCAATTAATTACATTACAAAAATAATAAGACATATTATTATATAATTATAAGTATCAATGGTATTGGTGTGTCAGTGTGTGATATTTTTATTGAACGATCGAAAGTGTAGAATGTTTATTGAAACAACCATAAAACAAAATCCTTAAAAGCAAAATACATTAACATATTAAAATGGTATGTAAATTTTAATTTATATTGAATTAATTTCTCTTACATTAAATGACAATATCGATAAATTTTAGCATACAACGAACAAACTATGCACATGTTGCAAATTAAACTGTCTATTCATCCATATTGAAATCTCTTTACTAGTTTTAAAGAATGGTCAAAATCTAGGAATATATATCATTAATATACATATTGATTTTATTTTTCGTAAACACTATTTACCCACGTTGTGGCAAAACGTACTTGCGTGTTTTATTGATGGTGTTTCTTAAATTGACTTAACGTATATCTTTATAAATAATGAAGGAGTTCAAAGACTACGGTAACCGTTAAGTAAGTTAAATGTTTTGCAGTAAATGCGTACATTATTTCAAACTTATAGTCATGTAACATTGTATTGTTATCAATAAGCGTGCCTTTATCTATACAGTATATAGTTTATGATAATCTACTTTAGATAAATCATTTTTAATTCATACAACACGTAGACTCTATATGTTACACAGCTAATTAAATAACAGTTTAGTATTTTTGCGTAAAATCACTCCACAAAATGACTGCTCAGTAATACTACTAAGAGAAGACACTGATATATCATAAATTGTGTTTAATTACCAGACATTCGACTGCCACCTCTGGTTTATTACACCATGAGGTTAATTAGTAATTATCTCGAAAGTGTCTAATTATAAGGAGATCATCTGTTTGTACCGAAATAAAGTGCAACTAAACACCGGACTAACATGCTCGAATGAAGAGTCAAGATTGATGAAAATATTGAAAGGAAAGCAATTATCATGATCATTTATTTAATATCTTCTCAGGTTGTGTCTTCCAGCCACCTACCTGTTTCACTTAGTTATTATTTGTTGTGCGCATGGAATCGATCTATTTATTGTTTATTTTAATCTATTTTTTTTTTACATTAAATATAATTTCATCTGAAATAATTCCGATTTCTGCGATTTTTTTTCTTAAAAAAAATTGGCGCGACGAGGATGCAGCTAGAGAGATGTTTGCGGTTAACACATACACACCGAGCATTTACACTGAACTTAGCCCATCCCCAGTTAAAACAATTAATCACAGCAATATAATCGTTTACAAGCATTTTCTTTCGTATTAATGTTAAACCAGATATTAGTAAGTAACATTATATTTAAAGTTTTGAAGTATTGTGAATACATGAGTTTTTCGACCTATTCTATATGCGCTTATATGAATACCACCACCTTTTGTCAACCAGTGGGCGGAGTCTAACCTTTTAGACGTGATGTCACTTGTCAGCTCATCTATACTTATTTGGTGAAAATAATAAATTAAAACAAACACTAATTGGTATTCAAAATATGTAAATTATTCAAGAAATACGGTCAAATGTCGTTTCCTGTGGGATGTCTTAAAAGTAGTCGATTCATTTTCTCTAACGAGCTTATTTGAATTTTCGCTGTAGTTTTGACAGGTTGTTACAGCCCTGTGACTCACTCTAAACCCAACCGGCTTTTTATTGCATAAACCACTATTTATGGGGGAAGTGTTACGATTGCCCTGTGACTATATGACTTACGCAGTTTTGTGTCATACGAGTGTCCTTAGTATCGATCCCGGTGAGAGAACAAACTGTTCACAGATAAATTCACCAACGTTTTAAAGCTGCTTCGTAAACTATAAGGAAAGTGACAAGTGAAACAATTCTGATTTTTAAGAGTGGAAGTTTTGATTGTAGATTTTTGACTATTTGATCTCTAAGTGCCAGAGTCATCGAACAGGGTCTGTAGGGGGGGGTCATTTCATAACAATGCGAAATTCAAATAGAAAGTCTGCATATGGCAATTTTGAAAGCATTGTGAATGTATTATAATGGATTTTTGAAAGAATGTAAGACTTCCGGACAACAATCAATTAACACAACATGATTCTTTCGGATTAAAAATTACGATCAGCATTCAACAAGCTTTTATTCATTCAAAACATGGACAAGGATCTCAATAAAATCCTTCTGCATGCGTTTAAAAAAAACTTTTGGAGTTTGAATGGTACAATACCACATATTGTCAAAATAAAACTATTCTAAAATCGATTTATTGAATACATACAGAGCAATCGACTCTAAGACTTGTCAACGTAGAACATTCATGTCCATCCATGTTAGGCTTTTAAGACTTGCCTTACATAGACTTTCGCCAGTCTCGCATGGTCGACTAACGTTTTCAGACAGATAATACCCGATGGCTCCTGATATATACTTGATCTTTAATTACAATCTCAAGGGCTGATTACAAATTAATGAGACAATTACTTTGCAGCAAGTGCGGACTCTTGATCAGAGCATTTAAGTCAAAACACACCGGTGTCACGCGATCTCTCGTGTTTTACAGCAGACGTTTACATATACCGCAGTGCAAGTACATTTACTTAATGTAGCGCACCTCTAATGATTTCCCGCGATTTCTTCGAAGGTTGAAGAGCCTACTATTAGGTGCCGTAGCCTAGTGGTTAAGGCGATACACTAGAAATATTTTGGGATATTCCCGCGCAGGTTCGAATCCTGCCGACGACGTATACTTTTTTGCGACGCGTTTTATTTATTTTCTAACGTAATTTGATTTTATATGGCATATAAGCTATATTTATTGTTAAATATGTTGCAATTTTTATGCACATTCTTCAATTAATAAAATTAAAACAACGTTATGGCGAAATTGGGTGATTTACTGTTGAAAATACGAACCATGCATGTTGCATTTTTATTTTTATTTCAAAAAGTAAACGGTAAATCTGTCTAGTTCTTGGTATTTTTGCTGTATATAGTGTTTCTATAAAAACTAAGTTTAAAATATGACTTAAATGATACTATTTTGAATTTTATGACACTTTGTTTTTAACCGACCCAATTTTTACTTGGCTGAAATCACTTACATTTCATGGCGCTCTTCCATAGATAAATATTTGTAAAAAATAAATGTCTGTAAAAGAATACTTATTTCATCTTGTTTAAACTTTAAACACCTTAACAGCATCTGTACACACCAACTGCATGCCCATATTTGGAAATTTGAATGAATTATGGAACTTTTTTATACCCCAGGGGTGAAAATAAACTGGACAAAAGCCGAGCGTGGGGGTGGTTTTGAAAAAATCGGTATATTTTTTTAAAAAGCATGGAAAGCCTAACTACAAATTTGCATGTAGTTCAGTGAAATGATGCTGATTAAGAAAATAATTAATTAGATTATATTTGGATATGTTCCCATTAGAGGTGCGCTACCTTAACAGCAATGCTTTTTTATTTTAAATATATTGCTATGCATGACAAGTAGACTTTTACGGAACGGATTTCCTGGATGTAGAAATCTGCTAGAGTTGATGTTATTGTCAAATGTAAGATTATTATTATTATTATTGTTTATTATTATTTTTATTATTATTATTAGTATTATTATTATTATTACATATACCGCAGTGCAAGTACATTTACTTAACAGCAATCCTTTTTTATTTTAAATATATTGCTATGCATGACAAGTAGACTTTTACGGAACGGATTTCCTGGATGTAGAAATCTGCTAGAGTTGATGTTATTGTCAAATGTAAGATTATTATTATTATTATTATTGTTTATTATTATTATTATTATTATTATTATTATTATTATTATTATTATTATTATTATTATCATTATCATTATTATCATCATTATCATTATTATCATTATTACTATCATTATTATTGTTATTATTATTATTATTATAAATAATGAAAAAAAATAACGATAATGAGAATCTTTACGATTGTACAACACATCATATGTAGGCAAGTCTGTTTTTGATCGTTAACGTTAACGATCATGCCCTTAAATCATGTATGCCGCATTATTTTCAGGGTCGATTGCCAAATTACACTCCCCTCCTCGTTTCTCCCCCTGTACCTCGCCCTTGAAGATTTCCAACCTGATCGCCCATTCCCCCGGGATCGTCGTTTCGGTACCCCAGCGGACCGACCCCTCGGCCGCTCCAGGGTCGGGCAAGCGCGCGTCCCCGGGGCTCGTGTGTGTCGTGTGCGGCGATACGTCCAGCGGGAAGCACTACGGGATACTTGCTTGTAACGGATGTAGCGGTTTCTTCAAGAGGAGTGTCCGCCGGAAGCTGATCTACAGGTATGACGTCATAGTCGGACATGTATAGTTGTATTTGTCGACTTGGTTAAGTGCTCGTACGGGTCATTAATGCCGTTGAAAAAAAGATAACTATTTAGATGTAAATATAATTTTAAATAAATTTATACGTTTTAAAAATAAACCTTTATCAGTTTTGATATCTCAAAAACACCCCGTGGCCCTTTTCGACGCCACACTCCTAAATAAAATATATTTTAAGGTTTTATACGAAATGATAAAAGTACGAATTGACGTTTGTAAGAGTTATAGTAAACATCGGGGATTGTTCACAGAATTTTGACATTTGTTTAAATCTTGTAATTATATGTTCAAAATTGGTGTAGTTTAATATCGAAACTTAAATTCTTAAAATTAATAGAAAAAAATGAAAACAAGACATGTGCTCGCATATCATGTTCAAACCGTTGTCGTTTAGATTAAAACTTTATCTTTTTAATCGTTCGGTATTCTTGAATAATGTTGCGTTGTACTTTTTTCTTTATATTTAAGCAAATCGCGTGTTGTCAAAGAATCTAACGAAACATATAGAAGCACTCAAACTTATTTAATCGAATCGCGTGACAGCGTATGTCACGTTTGACAATTTTATCAAAAGCAAAATCAATGATTACCGGTACTCAGAAACGAAAATGTATCTTCAGTAGGTGTTTCCATAATGCGCTTTATTTTTCTCACATTTTGAACTGTGTTCTTTCATTTTTTGACTCTGTGGCAAAACGTTTGAAAATTGTATATTCTACTTTCTGTGAACAAGTGATAGATGTTCCGGTGGTGGAACTGACATTACCCTAGCAACCAAGAAGTACCGGGTTCTTAATATCTTCTCTATACACATCACATATCGGTTTTACCCAGGCAAATGAATATTGAGTGTTTTCGTTTATTGAGGCACCCTAGAGTTTACGGCGTTTGTTGAAATCGAGCTTGAATAAATAAGTTTACACTGAAAAAATCCCGATACTCGCTCTCGACAGGTGCCAGGCGGGCACGGGGCTGTGTGTGGTGGACAAGGCGCACCGGAATCAGTGCCAGGCGTGCCGCCTCAAGAAGTGTCTCCAGCTGGGCATGAACAAGGACGGTAAGTCGGCTTCATAGATGGTTTTAGTCAATTATTGGAAACAAGTCCTATATATTACGGTTTATGCACGTGTATAATCAATTGCTTTTTAGCAAAGTAATATTTGATTTAATTTTTAAATATCTCATTTAAAATGTCACTATAGAACAAGTCATTCTAAACATTCCTTATCAAAATATTAAGCAATATATTTCCATCATTATAATCAATGTACAATCGTTATCGGTACAATTTCGAATTCTTCATCTTTAATCGACAGCGGTCCAAAATGAGCGTCAACCCCGGAACACGGCTCAGGTGCGTAACGACCAGTTAGAGGGCGGGTTGGAGGCCCGAGCCGTCACATCCCACGCCACCGTGAGTGCGACGCATCCGGCATTCAGTCCGTCCGCCGCCAAGCGCAGGATACTTCCGGGAATGGTTCCGCATGACACAGCGACGAAACCTGAGAAGCATGGTCACGAAGGTAGTAAATTTCGATACCAAAGGAAAACGCAAATGAAGAATTGCATAATTAAAATTCTGCTGAAAACAATTATCAAATAACTAGTAAATAGTTATTTGGGGTTTTAAGATACCGCGAGTGGTGTAAAGAATAGACTCAGTGTTTTTTTTCACTTATAGGGGAATGGTGGCGGGGCCCGTCCAAAGGGGAAAAAATGTGTCGTTTTTTAGGAAAAGGGGAAAATTAAAAATTCACTTGTTTATATGTAATGGTATTTATTATATTAATACATATGTTTGTATGAATATAATATTCACAGCTGAATGTATTTGTCTTTTTTCTTAAAATTAGAATATATATCTATGATTTTTTCAACATTAGTTTCAGACAGTTCAGCCTTCATGCACAGTCTCAGTTTTCTTAGCCATTTTGAGTCAAATTGGGATCTTTTAAATCGATAAAATGGCAAATTTGAGCATTTTTTATCAATAAAATGGACCAAATTGGAAGGATTTAATCAACAAATATTGACACAATATAGATACATCAGGCCTTTTCCTGGCCATTTTGGGAGAAAAATGCAATTAATGTGAAAAGTCCACTGATTTGGGAAAAAACTATTTAATATAACTCTTTAAAATAATTCAAAATAATAAAAATTATAGTTATATACAAAACTTTGTTAGTTGTTTATGAAATAAATGTGAGATATATTTATCATGATTATGAGACAGTTCTTTCTAAAAAAAAAAAAATAAAATAAAAAAATTTTTAACTACTGGAGGGGATTTTTTTTTACAAAATGGGGGAAAAATATATACTCTTTTTTTAGGGGAATGGGGCCGTATATCGGCCCCGAAATTGCCATAAAAAACACTGATAGTTGTAACCCTTTGGAGTTTGTTTAATATAGTAATGCGTTCCAATCAATGTACGTGTCAAACATAATTATGCGGACACTTGACAACTTAATGAAAACGGTTTCCTTGGAGAATAAACACATATAAATTGGCAATCCATTTATTTTCCATTTAAACTAAAAGATCAGCTTCGAATTGTTCATACAATATTGTTGCTAAACGATGTCTCCTTAAGATACCTTAGAAAAAAACAGTAGACTGTACAAAGTAATTTCCATTACAGCAGACGGCGACGATAACATTGACATCACTTCCGACGTCGGTGAGAGGCACGTGACGCCATACTACAACAGCTACGGAGAAGTTTTCTACCCGCTACACGGCGGCCAAGAGACGCTTTATGAGTGTTCCGCTCGGCTTCTGTTTATGGCTGTGCGCTGGGCGAAGAACCTGCCGTCGTTCGCCAACCTACCATTCCGAGACCAGGTCAGCACTTAGACGTTGCTATAAATATGAAATTCTGTATCGGTTTTAAGTTCATTGGCTTTAGCCAATTAACAATATAACCGCATATCGAAAATACAGCTCGCAGTCGGTTGCATGTAGTAGAATGTTGGCAGACGAAATAGATAAGATATTTAACATTAAATTGTCTAATTCTTACAATTTTTCAATTTTTCACTTAGAAACTTTTTTTCTAAGATTTTCGTCTGAGAATTTTTCTAATACAATTTGTTGTGAATTTTTCTTTGACCATTTTTAGTGCAAAAACGTTCTTATAAAATAAAACAAATTTCGTTCGTAAAACAATTCTGTTATTGACAAAAGCTAGATAACGCTTACAATAGGTTATATGTTATAAAAAACTGCTTGTGAAAAGTAGCATAGCGCAGTGGTAGAGCATCCGCTTACGAAAATTGACGACACTGGTTCAAATACTGTCAACATGACATTGCAGGCTAAATACAACAATTAAAATATATTTAGTTAATTTGACGATTTTTTTTTGCGCGGCAATTTCGACAAAGATCTGATCAATTTGTGTCGTATGTGTCGTTGTGTTGTTCGCGAAAAGTAACCGACATATCCCGATTTGCCACATTTTCTGTCGTGAACTATTCTAAAGGCTTGTTGACGGCGGGTCTCACACAAGTTAAGCCATCTTATTTTTCACATACTTGTAAATGAACATTTACATAAGCTGTGCTCTGGGAAAACGGGGATTAATGAATGTGCGTAAAACGTCATCCCAGATTAGCCTGTGCACTCCGCACAGGCAAGTGAGGGACGACACTTTCCGTTTTAATGGATTGTTTCGTTTAAAGGAAGTCTCTTGTGCACGAAAATCCAGTCTTGGCGGATAGTGTCGCCCTAATTAGCCTGTGCAAACTGCACAGGCCTATCTTGTATTAAACGTTACGCATATTTTTTACGCCCGGTTTTCTCAGAGCGAGGCTCATCGAAATATTTATGCAGGTAATTCTTCTGGAAGAGACCTGGGGAGAGTTGTTCCTGCTCTGTTCCATCCAGTGGTCCATGCCTATGGACGCGTGTCCGATGCTTGGCAACCAGGAACAGGTGCAGGCAAAGTCCGGACCTCTAGCAGCCGATATCCGGACCCTTCAAGAAATCTTTGCCCGGTTTAAGAATATAGGCGTCGATCCTGGGGAGTTCGCGTGTTTGAAGGCAGTATCGCTTTTTAAACCAGGTAATCATGACTAAGTTATAGTATATTTTTTGATGAGCTTATATTTTATGAACACCGTGTTTTTAAATCACTCAAGTGAACATATCATTTGTATGAACATATAATAAAATAGACATAGTGGACCTGTTACATAATGAATTATTTAACAAATGGGTCGTGTTCGGAGAAAACTGGGAAAATGCATGAGCGTAAAGTGTCGTCCCAGATTAGCCTATGCAGTCCGCACAGGCTAATCAGGGACGACCCTTTCGGCTTTTATTACATGTTTCGTTTATATAAAGTCTCTTCTTAGCAAATCTCCAATTTAGGCGGAAAGTGTCGTCCCTGATTAGCCTGTGCGGACTGCACAGGCTAATCTGGGACGACACTTTGAGCACATGCATTATGCCCAGTTTTCTCAGAACGCGACTCAAATACACTAACGTCCCCGAGATGCTATAGCCTATGGTGTTCCCTCACAGAGACGCGGGGCCTCAAGGACCCTCACCAGGTGGAGAGTCTGCAGGATCAGGCCCAGGTGATGCTGGGGCAGCACATTAGGGCTCAGCACCCAACACAGCCAGTCAGGTACGTTACTGGCACAACTTAGTAAACGTTTTTGTTACCTCCGCTCAAAGATTTACCTGATACAGCGCGTAGCTCGTAACAAACCCTGCTGCAAAAATATGCCAAGCGCAGATCGAAAATTCAAATATTATTATTATATATGATTTTAATATGTTATTTTATATTGTCCGTTCTCCTTTTCCACTGTAAACTTAATATAAAATATGACATTTTTTACACAATTGCTCTGATTTTGATATCAATCGCGATATTCCTTACAGATTACCATTGATTTTACTTATGATTGCAATGGCTGCCAGTAGGGGGGTAACTACGGGCACACAGACATGTGCTTGTTTTTATTAATGCCATTAACAACGACAGAATAACTCGTTCCCGTGGTTGTGGGATCGAGATACATAACTAACTTGACTCACGAGAGAATTGGTATGTCGCGGGAACGAGATAGTAGGTCGTGGTAAGATATATCTTACTGATTGGAACGACTGAATAAATCGAAGGAAATACTCGTGCACACGGGAAAACTAACTCGTAATAACGACATAATCAATCAATAAAAAACACGTTGTCTACCGCATTTTTAACCAGGTTTTCCGAAGGAAAAAACTGGTTATTAGATTGGCGAATGCGGGCGGGCTGGCTGGCTGGCTGGCTGGCTGGCTGGCTGGCGGGCTGGTGGGCTGGCGGAACAAGCTTGTCCGGGCCATAACTATGTCGTTCATTGTCATATTTTAAAATCATTTGGCACATTTGTTCACCATCATTGGACGGTGTGTCGCGCGAAATAATTACGTCGATAGCTCCAAGGTCAAGGTCAGACTTTGAGTTCAAAGGTCAAAATTGGCAATAAATGAGCTTGTCTGGGCCATAACTATGTCATTCATTGTGAGATTTTACAATTATTTGGAACATTTGTTCACCATCATGGGACGGTGTTTCGCACGAAAGAATCACGTCAATATCTACAATGTCAAGGTCACCACAACTTAAAATAGATTTATTTTGAAACAAACTTACAAAGGGGGTTAATTTTGTTTGTTCATTTCAAAAGTTCAGTTTGAGTTTTCTCCCTTAATCAGATTTTTTTTCACAATGAAAACCTGGTTTTGTGACAATTTTGTCCCTTGTTTAAACTGTCTTACATAATCTGAAAGCTTCTGTTATACTAGAACTGAATCAAGCTTTAAACGAAATACATTAATTTTGTTATTTTAAGGTACGGAAGACTGCTGCTTATTTTGCCCAGCCTAAGGTTCATCAGCACAGACAGCATCGAGAAGGTGTTTTTCGGTCGCTCTATAGGTCATACACCAATGGAAAAGCTTCTGTGTGACATGTTCAAAAGTTGACTTGTCAACCAATAAAATGCGTTAAGCGGGGAAAATCGAGATTCAAGAGACTCGACCAATTAAAACTTTCGAAAGAAACATTAAAGCAAGACAGGAGTAACCACTCTGGATCAGAAGACGATTTATTGCATCTTTCTGGAGAAAGTCGATTTATCACGGTTGATGAATAACTTGCAATGGACCTGTTGTTAATTATTTTTTAAATTTGATATTTTCTACGGAATCTTGATAGGGCCATCTACAATCTTGCCCTTCTTTCATCAAGGGCGACACACGACACACGAAGCGATACACGATATTGTGCGCGATACTCAAAGCGACGCACGATATTTTGCGCAAAACTCAAAGCTACGCACGATATTTTGCGCGGCACACGAAGCGACGCGCGATAATGTACAACGAAATTTCACCCTTGTGTAGGTAGCCCAAATTGCGATATATCGTGGTAAATATCGCGTGTCGCTTCGTGTATCGCGCAAAATATCGCGCGTCGCTTCGTGTGTCGCGCAAAATATCGTGCGTCGCTTTGAGTATCGCAAAAAATATCGTGCGTCGCTTTGAGTATCGCGCAAAATATCGTGTGTCGCTTCGTGTATTGCGCAAAATATCGTGTGTCACCCTTTGAACGCGAGACAGGATATTTTGCGCGATACGCAAATATTCATTTACTGACCAGTCCCCTACGGTACAGCTTACACCAGAGATTATTAAATAACATAATCATAACTATACATATAACAAACTATGCTTGTGCCATATGCACCATAAGCGCACCCATTCAATATTATCGAATAAACCTCATTCCTTTAAAATCATCCCTATGCTGACCCTCATTTTCGTTTCTGAAGGGCTGCTTTCTTTGGGATATAACACATATATAAAGCATTACGTATTCCTGTGATTTATATATATTTATATGAAGACCTTATTGGCTCCGTAGACGGACCCTACATATCCCCTATGTAGAGTACGTAAAATGGATTTGTTCGTAGTTATGCAGTATCTATGCTCGAGTACATTATCTAAAATGTATTGTCTTTTGACCAGTGATAGTTTACTCTTGCTTGAAAGTATAAACCATTACGTACCTCGCAGGTGTTACTTTAATTATACAGTAGAATATTGCGTGCTGTCAAAGAAAGGACAAACATCTGAGCAAATGTGTTATGTATGTTATGTTATAATATGTGTAAATTTGAAAAAGTATTAAGTTTGCAGTCTAGACGTATTCGTAAAATTTAATATTTAAGACATAATCATACTGCATGTTGCAAACAATGTACTTACATTGATTGAGTCAATTTGTAATGCTTTACTGTTTTGAGTGCACGTGAATAAGTGTGGACTTAAATATGTATGTATTAATTATGAAAATGTTCATATATATTTAACATCTAAAGTATGCAGTCTAAACGTGTTCGTAATACTTAGTATTTAAGACATAATCATATCGCATATTGTAAACAATGTACTTGCATTGCATTGAGTTAACTAGTTATGCTTTACTGTTTTTAGTGCACGTGAACAACTGTGTACTTAAATAAGTATTAATTATGTAAATGTTCATATATATAACTAATGCTTAAGCTTAATGCTTCACATGTATTTTTTAATGTTTGCAGTAGTACTTTTGACAGTATTTTCAGAATCCTCGATCATCGATAGTTTTTTTTCTTGACGCAAATGAACATTTCAGAGTTAATATATCTACTTTTTTTATCAAGCAAAGTCTTTTTTCACGTTAACATTTTTGGAAATTGTGTTCAAACTATTTCAAGTTAAACGTGACAAATCTAATTCTCACGTTCTAGCTTAAATTGTGGACACTAATATTCTGATCGACAAAATTTATGTGTAACTTATTATAGGATGTTATATCTGCCAAATGCATCATTTTGTCTTTGGCCCACGAAAACTTTCACCGAAATTACCAATTGTTTAAAGTGTCTTAAGCACTTAAAAATT